>NC_133326.1:478119746-478327246 GCF_042186555.1 Aquarana catesbeiana
ACAAGAGACAGTTTTTGACAATTCCTTTATTTAAATGCTTCTTCTTTCTTCTTTCTTCTATCTTCTATCTTCCTTCGGTTTCTTCCTCCATCTTCTTCTTCTTCTGGTTCTTCTGGTTCTTCCTCCGGTGTTCTCCTCCGGCATCTTCCTCCGCAGCATCGGTGTCTTCTTCCCTTCTTCTCCTTGGGCCGCTCCGCATCCATGATGGCATGGAGGGAGGCTCCCGCTGTGTGACACTTATCCTCTTCTGACGGTTCTTAAATAACGGGGGGGCTGGGCCACCCGGTGACCCCGCCCCCCACTGATGCACAGTACTTGACGGGACTACCCTGTGGCATTCCCCGTGACACCACAGGGAAGTCCCTTCAAGTCACCATGCATCAGAGGGGGTGGGGTCACCAGGTGGCCCCGCCCCCGTTATTTAAGAACCGTCAGAAGAGGAGAAGCGTCACACAGCGAGAGCCTCCCTCCATGCCATCATGGATGCGGAGCGGGCCGAGGAGAAGAAGGGAAGTAGACGCCGCCGCCGCGGAGGAGATGCCGGACGAGAACACTGGAGGTAGAACCAGAAGAACCAGAAGAAGAAGATGGAGGAAGAAACCGAAGGAATATAGAAGATAGAAGAAGCATTTAAATAAAGGAATTGTCAAAAACTGTCTCTTGTAGTTTTTAACATTTTTGACAGCTTTTTAGTGAAATGGTAGCCACACAGGGGGGAGGGCCGGGATCTGGGGGTCCCCTTGTTAAAGGGGGCTTCCAGATTCCGATAAGCTCCCCGCCCGCAGACCCCCACAACCACCGGCCAGGGTTGTGGGGATGAGGCCCTTGTCCTCATCAACATGGGGACAAGGTGTTTTGGGGGGCTACCCCAAAGCACCCTCCCAATGTTGAGGGCATGTGGCCTGGTACAGTTCAGGAGGGGGGCCGCTCTCTCGTCCCCCCCTCTTTTCCTGAGGCCTGCCAGGTTGCGTGCTTGGATAAGGGTCTGGTATGGAATTTTAGGGGGACCCCACGCCATTTTCTTTAAAAATTTGGCACGGGGTTCCCCTTAAACTCCATACCAGACCTAAAGGGCCTTGTATAGAATTTAGGGGGACCCCCCACGTCATTTTTTAAAAAAAATTTTGGTTCAGGGTTCCCCTGTGGGGAATTCCCATGCCGTTTTTATCAATGAACTTCTATGTGTATTGTCGGACCGGCAATGCATTAATAGCCGCGTGTAGTTTTAAATGACTTTTTTTCCTTTGAAATGTCATTTTGCTGTCAGACTGTTCTAAACACAGGAAACATGCGCCCCTTTACAGGCATACTAAAGAAACCCCCCAGCTATGAAATTTAAAGGGATATTACACTTTTATTGTTTCACTTTAAGCATTCTTTAAATCACTGCTCCCGAAAAAACTGCCATTTTTAAAACTTTTTTTTGCATTGATCCATGTCCCCTGGGGCAGGACCCAGGTCCCCAAACACTCTTTATGACAATAACTTGCATATAAGCCTTTAAAATTAGCACTTTTGATTATTCATGTTCGTGTCCCATAGACTTTAACGGTGTTCACGTGTTCAAACAAATTTTTTGCCTGTTCGCATGTTTTGAAGTGAACCGAACAGGGGGGAGTTCGGCTCATCCCTATTCAGGACTATTTGGAGAAAAATTTGTATAACACCTTTCCAGACACTGGGAGGTTATCATTTCCTGGACAACGTGTTTCTGAGGCTTTGTTCGGTCAGAGGAAGAGCGGTGGAGAAGGTGGCCGGCTGACTGAGACCTTTAAACAATTATTTAGTCCTCAGTCCTCGAAAATGTCTCATTGTATTCCACTTAAGAAGTTGCCCACTTCTAAGGAACTGACTTCCATTTTTGCTTGGGAGATCTTTCGCTTACATGGGCTACCCAAAGTGATTGTCTCGGACAGGGGTAGTCAGTCTGTGTCCTGGTTCTGGCGAGCCTTTTGTGCACAGTTGGGAATTCAGCTTGCTTTCTCCTCTGCGTTTCACCCTCGATCTAATGGGGCCACCGAGTGAGATAATCAGTCCTTGGAGCAATTGCTATATTTCTGACCATCATAACAACTGGTCAGACCTCTTACCGTGGGCGGAGTTTGCTCACAATAGTGCCTTGAATTCTGTTTCCCGATTGTCCCCGTTTATGGCGAACTATGGTTTCCCACCTTTCATGTTGCCTGACTCATTTGCTCAGCAGAATATTCCTGCATTAGAGGAGCATCTCCGTGGTCTACGTTCCACTTGGCCACAAGTCCAGGAGGCTTTGCGACATGTTAATGATAGGTACAGACTCCATGCTGACCACGGACGCCTGCCTGCGCCTTCCCACAAGGTTGGGGACAGGGTCTGGCTGTCATCTCGCAACCTCCGACTACGTGTTCCCTCTCTGAAGTTTGTACCTCGGTTTATTGGGCCTTTCCGTATTCTTCACAGGGTTAACTCAGTGGCTTATGCATTAGGCCTTCCTTCTAATATGTGTATCTCAAATGTATTTCATGTCTCCTTATTAAAACGTTTGGTCTGCAACCGCTTTACCACCTTGGTGTGCATGTCTTCACCCTGTTCAGGTTGAGAACCTTGAGGAGTATGACGTACCGTCCATTGTTGACTCCCGTAGGTTCCATGGGTGCATACAGTACCTGGTGCATTGGAAAGGGTACGATCCGGAGGACCGCTCTTGGGTCCCATCCTCGAACATACATGCCTCTGTCCTCCTCTGTGATTTCCATAGATGTTGTCCCCTCACGCCTGGTGGTCCTCCAAGGGGGAGGAGTTGTTGAGGAGGGGGTCCTATCAGGGTTGGGCCCAGCTCTTCCTTTTCTGAGCTGAACGCTCAGCTGTCGGCTTATTGCCAGCTCCTATCTCTCCACAGTGACTAACCTGTTGATGATCCTGCTCATCGGTCCTGCCTACTTAAGCCATCCAGCCCAGAAGATCTCTGCCTTCGCCTTGGTCACATCTCTAGAGACGCTCTCCTATGTTCCTGTTAAAGACTTGCTTGGCTCACATTCCTTCTGGCTCAAGATCCTGCTTGCTGTTCTACTACGCTGTTCTCTGGCTCCCTGCCTTTTTTTCTTGTCTGACTATCCGTTCCAGTTCCTGAACTCTGGCTATGTTTTGACTAAGTTTACTCTGTTTACCTTTTTTATTATTATTAAACAAGTGTGATTAACTGTACTTCTGTCTCTGTCTGATTCATGGTTTCTGACAGAAACAATAAAAATTAAATATTCCTTTAAATATCGTGCGTGGGGGTCCCCTTAGTCTGGCTGTAAAGTGGAGCATCTGTGTGATGTATAGAACATTCCATAGCAATAATGACATTTCTAAAGGAAAAAATGTCATTTAAACTAGCTTGCGGCTGTAATGTATTGTGGGCTCCCTGCAACACAGATTAAATAAAAATGAAAAAAAAATGGTGTGGAGTCCCCCCCAGTCCATATCAGGCCCTTCAGGTCTGGTATGAATCTTATGGGGAACCACATGCCAAAATTTAAAAAAAAAAAATTGCTGTGGAGTCACCCCCAAAATTCATACCAGACCCTTATCTGAGCATGCAGCCTAGCAGGTCAGGTCAGGTCCTCAACGCTACCAGGCCACATGCCCTAAATGTGGGTACCTTGAGGCGGGGGAGGCTCTGCGCCCCCCCTCCCCGAAGCACCTTGTCCCCATGTCGATGGGGACAAGGGCCTCTTCCCGACAACCCCCGGGCTGTGGTTGTAGGGGTCTGCGGGTGGGGGGCTTATCGGAATCTGGAAGCCCTCTTTAACAAGGGGGCCCCCAGATCCCAACTCCCCTATATGAATGGGTATCGGGTACATCGTACATTGTGGATTACATCGAGGAACATTTTTTTTTAAAGGACTTGTCAAAAACTGTTTAATGTGTTTCTTACTTTCTGACACTTTTTGGTGAATGGGTAGGGGTACGATGTACCCGATACCCATTCACATTAGGGGGGGGCAGGACCTGGGGGCCACCACAGCCCAAGGCTGTTTGGAAGAGACCCTTGTCCCCATCAACATGGGGGCAAGGTGCTTTGGGGGGCCCATGTTGAGGGCAAGCCGCCTGGTAAGTTTCAGGAGGGGGGTGCTTGCTCGCTCACCCCCCCCCTTTCCTGGCCTGCCAGGCTGCATGCTCAGATAAGGGTCTGGTATGGATTTTGTGGGGACCCCACGTAATTTTTTTATTTTTTTATTTGGCATGAAGCTAGTTGCCATAACCCTGGTATCCACTTCTTCAGCAGGTGGTCGGCTTTCGGATAAAAGTGGTCTCAGCAGCGGATTCGTAGTTACATAGTAGGTGAGGTTGAAAAAAGACACAAGTCCATCAAGTCCAAACTATGCGTATGATTATATGTCAGTATTACATTGTATATTCCTGTATGTTGCGGTCGTTCAGGTGCTTACCTAATAGTTTTTTGAAAATATCGATGCTCCCCACTGAGACCACCGCCTGTGGAAAGGAATTCCATATCCTTGGCACTCTTACAGTAAAGAACCCTCTACATAATTTAAGGTTAAACCTCTTTTATTCTAATTTTAATGAGTGGCCACGTGTCTTGTTAAACTTCCTTCTGCAAAAAAGTTTTATCCCTATTCCAGTACGGTATTTATAAATTGAAATTATATCCTCTCTCAAGATTCGTCACAGGATCACTTTTATCGGTGGTGGGTAAGGCACCCCCCTCCCGGCGCTCTCCATTGCCCTCTGCCGCTTACCGCTTACCTTAATTAGCAGCGGAGGCGATCGCGTCCTTAGGTATGGAGCTGAGTGAGGAGCAGATGGCCCCCGCTCAGTCCCATACAATTGCAGGGCGGAAGCGACGTCAAAGCGTCACTTCCGCCCATAGCTCTTAAAGGGAATTTTTTTTTTTTCTCAAACAACTTTTTTATTTTTATTTTTTATTGCATTTTGGTGTAAATATGAGATCTGAGCTCTTTTTGACCCCAGATCTCATACTTAAGAGGTCCTGTCATGCTTTTTTTCTATTACAAGGGATGTTTACATTCCTTGTAATAGGAATAAAAGTGACACATTTTTCTTAAAAGAACAGTGTAAAAATAAAAAATAAAAAGTAAAATAAATAAGAAAAAAAACTAAAATTTTTTTTAACGTACCCCATCCCGCTGAGCTCGCGTGCAGAAGCGAACGCATATGAAAATGGTGTTCAAACCACACATGTGAGGTATCACCGCGATCGTTAGAGTGAGAGCAATAATTCTAGCCGTAGACCTCCTCTGTAACTCAAACATGCAACCTGTAGAATTTTTTAAAACATCGCCTATGGAGATTTTTTTTTTTTTTTTTGGTTTTAAAGTGTTTATTGAAGTCAAATAATAAAAGTAACAATAACAAATCTCTTCCCATGCAGGGGGATCAAAAAGACAATTGAATTTGTTCAAGTAGAGAGCAGTGAACTAGAAATTAACAAGAGATACAATGCCAAGGAAGTATTCATATATATAGCTTCTAAGCGACAAGGATAGTCTTAGACAAGGTGGGAGCCCTGTTTGGTAAGCAAACTAAGCTACCATCCGCCTTGAAATCCAGACACCCCAATTTGGGATCATGCTGTGTCCGGGCTTCAATGGCCTCTGGTCCCTGGATGCTAAGTATGTCCTAATTTGTTCGTAACGTATGAGGCAGTGCAAATGGGCCCCTTATGAGAACAAAAATGCTTAGAAGTTGTCCTCCCTGAGCCAGTATCTGTTCTGCTAACTTCTAAGCTTAAACTAAGGTGGGTGACTAAGTTAGAATATCTAATATGAGAACCAAACAAATCTTAGAGATAAAAGAGATAAATCTTGTAACCTCTACTTCACATCCCACCAATCTGATCCGGTGGGAGAGAGGAGTATAGAGGAGGAAGTAAGGAGAAGGAGAGAGATAGAATTAGGAAGAGAAGAAGAGGGGTATAAGAAGGATGGGGGAGGAAGGCTTTGCTTCGAGGAGAGCTGGAGTGGGGTGTGAGGCATCAGTATGGGGGGACTTAAAAGCCAAAGTTATGGTTGAATTAGGGACTAGAGGGTCACCCCAATATGACGGGCCCATGATTCCCACATGTGTTTCAATTTTTCAATCTTGTCCAGGATAATGCTGGAAATTTTTTCCTGGTACATGATCCAGGAGACTTTCTGTTTGATTAAGTGAAAGGAGACCCTGGGAAGTTTCCATGCCCGGGCTATGGTAAGTTTAGCACCAATGAGAATATAGTGGATTAGAATTTGGTCATATTTAGGAGTTTGGGGGACTTTTTGGTTTAAGAGTGCTATTGTTGGGGTTTGTGGGACCGCCATGCCAGTGACTTTGTGGATTAGATTGAAGATTTTGTTCCAATAGCCTCTAATTCTAGGGCACTCCCAAAAAGTGTGTAGGAGAGAGCCTAGGTGGCCACATCCCCTGAAACATAGAGGGGAGGAATGTGGGTAAAATTTAGCTAATCTAGTTGGGACTAGGTACCATCGGGACATGACCTTAAGGTCTGCTTTGGTTAGGGAGACGTTTAGGATCCCCTTGAAGGCGGAAGCAAAGCATGAGTGCCAGGTGTCTAGATTCCACTCAAATCCGACCTCACATTCCCAGTTCAGCATATAGGTTGCTTTCTCTTGTGGTTCGGCTAATGCCAAGTAAATGAGAGAGATTCCCCCCTTCATGTCCATGGCTGAGGAACACCATTGCTCATAAGTAGGGATGAGCCGAACACCCCCCGGTTCGGTTCGCACCAGAACCCGCGAACGGACCGAAAGTTCGCACGAACGTTAGAACCCCATTGACGTCTATGGGACTCGAACGTTCGAAATCAAAAGTGCTCATTTTAAAGGCTAATTTGCATGGTATTGTCCTAAAAAGGGTTTGGGGACCCGGGTCCTACCCCAGGGGACATGTATCAATGCAAAAAAAAGTTTTAAAAACGGCCGTTTTTTCGGGAGCAGTGATTTTAATGATGCTTAAAGTAAAAAAAAAAAGTGAAATATTCCTTTAAATATCGTACCTGGGGGGTGTCTATAGTATGCCTGTAAAGTGACGCGTGTTTCCCATGTTTAGAACAGTCCCTGCACCAAATGTCATTTTTAAAGGAAAAAATCTCATTTAAAACTGCTTGCGGGTTTAATGTCATGTCGGGTCATGGCAATATGGATGAAAATCAGTGAGACAAACGGCATGGGTACCCCCCAGTCCATTACCAGTCCCTTTGGGTCTTGTATGGATATTAAGGGGAACCCCGCACCCAAATTAAAATAAGGAAAGGTGTGGGGCCACCAGGCCCTATATACTCTGAACAGCAGTATACAGGCGGTGCAAACAAGACAGGGACTGTAGGTTTGTTGTTAAGTAGAATCTGTTTGCAATTTTGAACATTTTTAACGTGTTTAGCTCCAGCCAAAAAATCTTTTCTAAGCTTTTTGGAAAACATAGGGAAGGGTTATCACCCCTGTGACATTTGTTTTGCTGTCTTTCCTCCTCTTCAGAAGATTTCACCTCACTTTTTTGTCCCAATGAAAAATGTTTTTTGAAAATTTGGGTTTTTTTGTGGAACAAGGATTGGAAAGCATCAGTGGAAAGGAGAACTTGTTTTCCCATATTAACTCTTACAGGAGAGAATTTCCCTTCCTAGGGGTAGATTTCATCTCACTTCCTGTTGTCTCCTTCCGTTTGCAAGTAGGAGTCGTTTGTAAGTTAGATGTTTGAAAGTAGGGTCCTGCCCTATATACTCAGCAGAAATTTGGGCCTTAGGTGTTGCTGTGGCCACAACACTGTAAGCCCTCACAGGGCCCTGCTGTGAAATATTAGATCAAGAATTGTAATTACATGCCCCTGTTGAACAGGAGCTGAAAAATTAGGCCTTAGGCACTGGTGCTGGTGCCACAACACTGCAACCCCTCACAGACACTCTAGTTGGAACGCAGGAACGAGCCCTGCTGCAAATTATTGCTTCAAAAATTGTAATTACACGCCCCTGTTAGACAGGGGCAGAAAAATTGGGCCTTAGGCACTGGTGCTGGTGCCACAACACTGCAACCCCTCACAGACACTCTAGTTGGAACGCAGGAACGAGCCCTGCTGCAAAGTATTGCATCAAAAATTGTAATTACACGCCCCTGTTAGACAGGGGCAGAAAAATTGGGCCCTAGGCACTGGTGCTGGTGCCACAACACTGCAACCCCTCACAGACACTCTAGTTGGAATGCAGGAACGAGCCCTGCTGCAAAGTATTACATCAAAAATTGTAATTACACGCCCCTGTTAAACAGGGGCTGAAAAATTGTGCCTTAGGCACTGGTGGTGGCGCCCAGAACCAAAAATGTTCTTACAAGCTATCAGCGTGATGATTGAGGAGGAAGAGGATAATTACTCAGGGATAGTCACTCAGCATCAGCATAGGCAGTCTTTGAAGGGATCTGAGATTTCAAAAAAAATTATTCGGTTACATCAGCATCAGGTGCTTGGTAGCTGGTGGTGATCCAAGACTCATTCATTTTTATGAAGGTCAGCCGATCGACCGAGTCGGTGGACAGACGCACCCTGTGATCGGTTACCACGCCTCCAGCAGCACTGAATGTGCGTTCCGAAAGAACGCTGGATGCAGGACAGGCCAGTAGCTCAATTGCATACTGTGCAAGCTCTGGCCAGTGATCCATCCTCAAGACCCAGTAACCCAGAGGATTTTCGGTGGGAAAGGTGTCCAAGTCTGATCTTGCCCCTAGGTATTCCTGCACCATGTAAAACAGACGCTGGCGATGGTTGCTGGAACCGATCATACCTTGGGGCTGCGGACCAAAAAATTGTCTGAACGCATCGGTCAGACGGCCACCTTCTCCACCGCTCCTTCTTTGACTGACCGAAGCCTCAGCAACACGTTGTCCAGAAACAGGAGTTTGTAACCTCCCAGTCTCTGGGAACGCGTTGCACAGACCTTTCTGCAAGGCCTCCCGAAGATGTTTCATCCTCTGCTCCCTCTGCGATGGCAAGATAAGGTCCGCAACCTTACCCTTGTAACGTGGATCAAGGAGGGTTGCCAGCCAGTATTGGTCCTTCTCCTTGATACCACGAATACGAGGATCCTTACGCAGGCTTTGCAGGATCAGGGAGGCCATGCAGCGTAGGTTTGCTGAGGCATTCGGTCCGGAGTCCTCTGGGTCACTAAGAACGACATGGTCCGCAGCCACCTCCTCCCAGCCACGTACAAGTCCATGTGTTTCTTGGGACTGATCCCTTAAAGACTGCTGCTGATGCTGAGTGCCAGGCTCCACCTCCATACTGACACAATCTTCCTCCTCCTCCTCTTCCTCCTCGTCCTCTTCCTGTGTGATCGGCGGGCATGCAGGAACACTGTCTGGATAAAGGGGGCCTTGAGAGCTAAGGAAGTCCTCCTCTTCCTGCCTCTGTTCTGCCTCAAGTGCCCTGTCCATTATTCCACGCAGCGTGTGCTCCAACAGGTGGACAAGGGGGACAGTGTCACTGATGCATGCACTGTCACTGCTCACCATCCTCGTGGCCTCCTCGAATGGTGACAGGACAGTGCATGCATCCCTGATCATGGCCCACTGGCGTGGGGAAAAAAAACCAAGCTCCCCTGACCCTGTCCTGGTGCCATAGTCGCACAGGTACTCATTGATGGCCCTCTGCTGCGTGTGCAGCCGCTGCAGCATGGCCAACGTTGAGTTCCACCTGGTGGGCATGTCACAGATTAGGCGGTTCTTGGGCAGGTTAAACTCCTTTTGGAGGTCCGTCAGCCGAGCACTGGCATTATATGACCGGCGGAAATGCACACAGACTTTCCTGGCCTGCCTCAGGACATCCTGTAAGCCCGGGTACCTGCCCAAGAACCGCTGCACCACCAAGTTAAGGACGTGAGCCAAACAGGGCACATGGGTCATTTGTCCCTGTCGGAGGGCAGAGAGGAGGTTGGTGCCATTGTCGCAAACCACCATTCCTGCCTTAAGTTGGCGTGGCGTCAACCACCTCTGAACCTGCCCCTGCAGAGCTGACAGAACCTCTGCCCCAGTGTGGCTCCTGTCCCCCAAGCACACCAGCTCAAGCACCGCATGGCATCTTTTGGCCTGCGTACTTGCGTAGCCCCTTGAACGCCTACGGAGCACCGCTGGTTCCGAGGAAGAGGCCATGGAGGAAGAAGAAGAGGAGGGGGTGGAGGAGAGAGGTGTGTCACAATCAGCATTTTGGAGGCGTGGTGGCGGAACAACCTCCAACACTACTGCACCTTGTCCTGCATCCTTCCCAGCTGCCAGCAGAGTCACCCAATGCGCCGTGAAACTTAGGTAACGTCCCTGTCCATGCCTGCTGGACCATGAGTCAGCGGTAATATGCACCTTACCGCTGACCGCCCTGTCCAGCGAGGCATGGACATTGCCTTCCACATGCCGGTAGAGAGCCGGAATCGCCTTCCGTGAGAAAAAGTGGCGTTTGGGTACCTGCCACTGAGGAACCGCACATTCCACAAACTCACGGAAGGGGGCAGAGTCTACCAACTGAAAAGGCAGCAGTTGAAGTGCTAGCAATTTTGCCAAGCTAGCATTCAACCGCTGGGCATGTGGATGGCTGGGAGCAAACTTCTTTCGGCGGTGCAGCAGCTGGGGCAGGGAAATTTGCCTGGTACAATCTGACGTCGGTGTACCAAAAGCAGATTGCCCACAAGTACTTGGCTGTGACACACCTAATTCTACACCTTCATTCCTCTCACTGCAGGTCTCAGAGAGGACTGAAGGTCTAGTGGGGTTGGAAATCTCAGCTGATGAGGAGCAAGGAGAGATCCTCTTTGTTCTTTGGTGTGGGTCTTTTAGATACGCTTGCCAACGAACTGCATGGCAGGTCAACATATGTCTGGTCAAGCATGTGGTACCCAAGCGGGAGATATTTTGGCCACGCGAGATACGCTTGAGACATATGTTGCAAATAGCAGCGGTGCGATCTGATGCACTCGTCTCAAAAAAGGCCCACACCAAAGAACTTTTTGAATAACGCGCAGAGACTGCAGCGCCCTGCACATGTGGAGCTTTGGGGTGTGATGCAGTCAATGTGCTGCCCTTAGGCTGGCCCCTGGAGGGCATCCTGCCTCGTTGGTGATGTGCTGCCGCCTCCTCCTCCTCCTCCTCCTCCTCCTCCTCTCTCCTATCAGGCACCCACGTTGAGTCAGTGACCTCATCATCCCCTCCCTCCTCATCACTGGAGCAAACCTGGCAGTATGCTGCAGCAGGGGGAGCATGACTGTCCTTCTTGGGCACCCCCTCTGTCCGCGCTCATGTTACTGCCTTCATCGAGCTCAGTATCGTCATCAGAGCCTTCCAAACGCTGGGCATCCTCCTGGAGCATGTACCCAACACTGTGGTCAAACAGTTCGAGGGAATCCTCATGAGGACATGGTGGAGCTAGGGAAGGAGTCACTGATGACATTGAGCTGAGGGAAGAGGCCGCTGCTTTGCCAGACAAAGCACCCTGGGCATGGGTGAGAGAGGATGAGGAGGATGAGGACGGCTTGGTCATCCACTCGACCAAGTCTTCCGCATGTTGCGGCTCAACATGGCCAGCTGCCGAAAAAAAGGCCAAGCGTGTCCCATGGCCACGTGCTGATGAGGATGCACCGTCTCCACGACCAGCACTAGACACAGAGCCTGCTTGCCCTCTCTTATTGGCTTGTGACTGTCTGCCTCTCCTTCTTGGCCTTCCAGACATACTAATGGCCTGTAGCTGCACTAAGCTGGGATAGAACACCTGTAATTTTCTTCAAGTAGCTTTATATACTGTAACCAGACAAGCCTGCCTGTCAGTAGGAAGATAACAGGAACGGATCTAGCTGAACACTGTGAGCAGGACGCACTGTACTAAATGTAAATAGTCTAGCTGCCTGACCGTGGTACTAATAGGATCAAATAGAACACCTGTAATTTTCTTCAGGTAGCTTTATATACTGTAACCAGACAAGCCTGCCTGTCAGTAGGAAGATAACAGGAACGGATCTAGCTGTACACTGTGAGCAGGACGCACTGTACTAAATGTAAATAGTCTAGCTGCCTGACCGTGGTACTAATAGGATCAAATAGAACACCTGTAATTTTCTTCAGGTAGCTTTATATACTGTAACCAGACAAGCCTGCCTGTCAGTAGGAAGATAACAGGAACGGATCTAGCTGAACACTGTGAGCAGGACGCACTGTACTAAATGTAAATAGTCTAGCTGCCTGACCGTGGTACTAATAGGATCAAATAGAA
This sequence comes from Aquarana catesbeiana, assembly GCF_042186555.1. Lineage (NCBI taxonomy): Eukaryota > Metazoa > Chordata > Amphibia > Anura > Ranidae > Aquarana > Aquarana catesbeiana. The sequence goes on from NC_133326.1 coordinate 478,131,981, forward strand.
CACCTGTAATTTTCTTCAGGTAGCTTTATATACTGTAACCAGACAAGCCTGCCGGTCAGTAGGAATTTAACAGGAACGGATCTAGCTGAACACTGTGAGCAGGACGCACTGCACTAAATGTAAATAGCAGGAACGGATCTAGCTGAACACTGTGAGCAGGACGCACTGCACTAAATGTAAATAGTCTAGAAGATAACAGGAACGGATCTAGCTGAACACTGTGAGCAGGACGCACTGCACTAAATGTAAATAGTCTAGAAGATAACAGGAACGGATCTAGCTGAACACTGTGAGCAGGACGCACTGCACTAAATGTAAATAGCAGGAACGGATCTAGCTGAACACTGTGAGCAGGACGCACTGCACTAAATGTAAATAGTCTAGAAGATAACAGGAACGGATCTAGCTGAACACTGTGAGCAGGACGCACTGCACTAAATGTAAATAGCAGGAACGGATCTAGCTGAACACTGTGAGCAGGACGCACTGCACTAAATGTAAATAGCAGGAACGGATCTAGCTGAACACTGTGAGCAGGACGCACTGCACTAAATGTAAATAGCAGGAACGGATCTAGCTGAACACTGTGAGCAGGACGCACTGCACTAAATGTAAATAGCAGGAACGGATCTAGCTGAACACTGTGAGCAGGACGCACTGCACTAAATGTAAATAGCAGGAACGGATCTAGCTGAACACTGTGAGCAGGACGCACTGCACTAAATGTAAATAGCAGGAACGGATCTAGCTGAACACTGTGAGCAGGACGCACTGCACTAAATGTAAATAGCAGGAACGGATCTAGCTGAACACTGTGAGCAGGACGCACTGCACTAAATGTAAATAGCAGGAACGGATCTAGCTGAACACTGTGAGCAGGACGCACTGCACTAAATGTAAATTGCAGGAACGGATCTAGCTGAACACTGTGAGCAGGACGCACTGCACTAAATGTAAATAGTCTAGAAGATAACAGGAACGGATCTAGCTGAACACTGTGAGCAGGACGCACTGCACTAAATGTAAATAGCAGGAACGGATCTAGCTGAACACTGTGAGCAGGACGCACTGCATTAAATGTAAATAGTCTAGATAGAAGATAACAGGAACGGATCTAGCTAAACTGAATACAGTGTATATATATATATGCAACACCTGGGATGCATATATATACACAATACACTGTAAGTGCAGCTAACTGACTGACTGTTCTGCCTAATCTATCTAACTCAAATCAAATGACACTGTCTCTCTCTCTCTCTATCTCTCAGCACACCGGAACACACACTACACAGGGCCGCCGTGCAGGCGGCCTTATATAGTGTGGGGTGTGTACTAAATCCCCTGAGCCATAATTGGCCAAAGCCACCCTGGCTTTGGCCAATTACAGCTCTCTCTACTGACAGCGCTGTGATTGGCCAAGCATGCGGGTCATAGTGCATGCTTGGCCAATCATCAGCCAGCAATGCACTGCGATGCCGCAGTGAATTATGGGCCGTGACGCGCCACACGAATTTAGCGCGAACGGCCCATAACGTTCGCAATTCGGCGAACGATCGAACAGCCAATGTTCGAGTCGAACATGGGTTCGACTCGAACACGAAGCTCATCCCTACTCATAAGGAGTGGCAGTAAGGGGAAGAGATTCCTGGGAGGAGATCGAGTGTAGGAAATGTCTTATTTGGTGCAAGCGAAACTTTTCTGATTGGTGCATTTCTAGTTTTAATACGCAGTGGGTCAGTTTGAGGGGACTACTAGAATTAAAAAAATTACCTATTCTATATAAGCCCTTATCAAGCCACCACTGGAACGCTTTTATGTTCATGCCTGGTGGGAAAAGGGGATTATTAAAGATGTGAGCTAGGGGATGCCATTTAGATGTTAAAATGTTTCGTTTATGTAACGTGTCGCACAATGCGAGTGAGTGAGAAAGGGAAGGGGAGATGATTGGTGGTCTAGATTTATGGGGGCGCCAAAGAAGATAATCTATAGTAAAGTTGGTTATAGCTTGTCTCTCCATCTCTATCCATTCCCGTTTAGGGCCTCTAGAATAAACGGCCGATATTTGGCTAAGATGTGCTGCCTGGTAGTACCACCAGAGGTTGGGCAGACCAAGACCCCCTTTTTTTTTTGGTCTAAAGAGTGTCTTTTTAGGAAGCCTGTGGTTTGATTTACTCCAAATAAATTGGATGATCAAAGATTGTAAATTGAGGATATGTGATTTGGGGACCGGAATGGGAAGGGATCGGAAGAGATATAGAATCCGTGGGAGTAGAGTCATTTTAACCGCATTTAACCGTCCTAACCAGGACAATTTATGAAGTGACCATTAATCTAGATCAGATTTAAGTTTTCTGAACATGGGAGGATAGTTAAAGTGGTATAATTGGTCTATTAGGGGGGTTAACTGTATGCCTAGGTACGGGATGGAGGTCGAGCTCCATGCAAAGGGGAAATGGTCCCTTAAGTTTTCCACTAATAGTGAAGGGGTAGAAATGTTGAGGGCAATAGACTTGGCCATATTCACTTGAAAGCCTGAAATATGTTCGAAATTTGTGATAGGACATTGGGGGTGGAAATGAGGGGGGATGTGATGAAGAGGAGGACGTCATCTGTGAAAAGAGCGCATTTGTGTATTGATTGACCACATTTAACAACATGGATGTCTGGGTGGTGTCTTATAGCAATAGCCAAATTTTCTATGCCTATGGCAAAGAGAAGAGGGGATAAAGTGCATCCTTGTCTAGTCCCTTTGGTTATAGGGAAGGAGTCTGATAGGTGTCCTTGGATTCTGATCTGGGCTTTAGGCTGGGAATAGAGGGCTGCAAGGAGGTTAATGAAATGAGAACCAAACCCCCATCTCTCTAAAGTACCGAACAGATAAGACCATGTGACAGTGTCAAAGGCCTTTTGAAGATCTATGGATAAAAGGTAACCTTCTTGATGTGGATTGCCATCCCATTTTGACTTTAGCAGGGAGATGATATCTACTGCCCTTCTTATCTGATCTGGTCCCTGTCTCCCCGGTATGAAGCCCACTTGATCTTTATGAACATAGGACCCTATAAAAGAGCCTAATCTGTTGGAGAGGATTTTCGTCATAATTTTTAGATCATTGTTCATAAGAGATATAGGTCTATAGTTGCTTACTTGGCTCTGGTCTTTCCCCGGTTTGGGAATGACCGATATGTAGGCTAAATTAGCCGCTGGATTTAATGATGAATCCTTATTGAGGGAATTGAAGAACCGGACCAGATAAGGAGATAACATTGCTCCAAACTTTTTATAATAAAGTGTCGAAAAGCCATCTGGGCCTGGGGCTGAACCCTTTTTAATATCTTTAATTACCTCCATAACTTCCTCTACAGAAATAGGGGCTTCCATTAACGAGCGATGGGTTTCAGAGATTTTAGGGACTGGGATACTGTCAAAAAATGTATCAAGTTTATGGGTATTGTCCGAAGTTGGGTATGAGTATAATTTAGAATAGAAAGAGTGGAATGTTTCTAGTATAGCTTTGGGGCTTTGGGTTAAGGAACCCGACAGGGATTTAATTTTGGGTAGGGCTTGAAATCAATGTTTGCGTGAAAGTTTTGAGGCGAGCTGGGGTCCAAATTTGTCTGAGTTGAGGTAAAATCTCCCACTTACCCATTTTAAATGTTTTTCTGCATTAGATGTGAGAGCAGTATTAAGTTCAATCCTGGATGCGTCTAACTTAGCTTGCGAGGAGGAAGTGGGGTGTTGCTTATGATGTTTACATGTGGATTGGAAATTTTTTTGTAAGTTTTGAAGGTCTATTTGTTTTTCTCCTTTTAATTGTGATGCTAGTTGTATAAGGTTGCCCCTTACTACTGCTTTATGAGCTCCCCATAATGAGCTTGGAGAAATTTGTGGTGTATCATTGATGCGGAAATATTCCATAATATCCTTTTCAATCATAGTACAGTGTACCGGGTTGGAAAGGATGGCTTCATTGAGGTGCCACTGTGGAGGGCTCGCTTTGTTTAGGAAACCTCAAATTTTGGTGGAAACTAAAGAATGGTCAGACCAAGGGACGTCACTGATGATTGCTCGAGATGCTAAATGTATATCAGTGCTGTGCAGAAAAATGTGATCTATACGTGCGTATGTTCTGTGAGGAGCTGAAAAGTGAGTGTAGTCTCTGGTATTAGGGTTCAATTCGCTCCATACATCTATCATTCCTAGGGAATGTAGAAGTTGAGCTAGACGAAGGCTCTGTTTGGGGGGTCGTTTGAGCTTGGAATGGCTTTGTGCAGATTTGTAAGGCAGATAATGGAAGGCAATATTCAAATCCCCCCCATGATCACCTTGCCCTCCAGGTGGGGGGAGAGAGAGGTAAGCATGGCAGAAAAGAAGAAAGCTTGTCCTTTATTAGGGGCATAGTATGATATAATGGAGAGAAGTGTACCATTTATATGGCCTTTTACAAGGATGTATCTTCCTTCCTCATCCTTAACAGTTTGGGTTAAAGTAAAGGGAATGCGTTTGGATATGAGGACAGCTACTCCTCTTTTTTGTCATCAGCATTGGCCAGGTAGAAGATAGGATAATTATGGTGCATAAAGGATGGGTTAAAGGTTTTCGGGAAATGAGTTTCTTGAATAAGGATGATGTCCAACCCTTTCGAGTGGTAGCTATGGAAGGCCTTGCGCCTTTTCACTAGGGAATTTAATCCTTGTGTGTTGTGGGACGCTATTTTAAGAAATGACTTTGGGGGAAGTTCGTCAGCTATGGGCATTATGGGGAATGTATGCCATTAATAAATTGTTTCTTACCCGGTCAAGAGGAATGGGTCCATCCGTCTGGGGAGTATAAATCCAGCTTCGGAAATCAAGATGCCAAACATGGCCAACTCTCCTCGAAGGCACCTGGTAGGTAGTAACAAGAAGGGCGGGGGAGACAAGGACAGAACAGAAAGAGACAAGAGAATAGAAGAAGGAGAGAAAGAAGGAGTCCAGCATCAGACGAACCCTGGATCCTTTAGTTGCAGGATCAGAACCTGCACTGAAACCCTTAAAAAATGAAGGGTTCAGTAACAGAGCAACCCGTGATAAGTCTATTGTCGCCAAGGGGTCAAAATTCCTCTCGGTTACAATAGGTGGAGTGGCATTCAGCCCCGCTCCAGCCGCAGAGCATCCTAAAAAAAAAAAAAAAAAAAAACAAATATGGGGGAGATCCCCCTATAACAGTTACTCACTAAACCTTATCAAAAGCAACATAAATTACCATCTCGAAAAGGGTGAGATGGACATTGTAAATTTAAATATACCAAACAGTAAAAATAAAAAAGTGAAAGACCAGCTTCAAATCTTGCCGAACAGTCTTGTGATGAAGGAACAATATGTCATGAGAGGGTAGGGAGGGGAAGGGTAGTAATAGGGGAGGGAAGGGAAAAGGGGATAGGGAGAAGGTAGGTGGGGTAGGGTGACGCTTTGGGGGGTTCAGAAATGTTCCGAGCTAAGGCTTCTTCTTGAGTTGTGAAATATAAAGATTTGCAGTCTTCATACGATGTGGGGATACATACCCGAAAGTGCATCAGGTTAACATGGCAAAAAAAATTTGCAGGTGGAAGGGGAGAGTAAATCTGGTAGGTCTTGAAAAAGACCGGGGGTGTGTAGGAGAAGCTTCTACACAATCAAAGGTTTCCCTTGAAACGGAAAGGGTAGGGACTTGGCCCAATGGATCAAATGACAACATAGTTCATCTGGGGGGCATGGATTCCTGTTGTTTCTTCGTTTGCTGTTTCACCCACAACGGGGTAAGGGGACTGTTTGGTGGAGGCCTTTTGGATGAGGTCGGGCGATTCTCCGAATCATGTGGGGGCAGGTCCTGAGATATGATCCCAAGATGGAGAAGTAATTGCTCGGAAATTCGAGAAATTGTAGGATTTTTCTCTGTAATGGAATTGCAGGCGGAAGGGAAAGGCCCATCCATACTTGACAATCTTCTGTGTGAGAATGTCCAGAAGTGGTCTGAGTGATCTTCTTTTCTGAATCGTAGTTGGGGAGATGTCAGCAAAAATTTGGATTTTATTACCAAATAAAGTGATGTCATCCTTAAAGCGAGATCTTTTCATTATCTCTTCTTTTACCCCGTAAAAGTGTGACTTGACTACTATATCCCGGGAGAGTCCATCCTGGCAGGGGGGGTTGTAGCGCTCTGTGGGCCCTGTCCAACTCGAGCTTATGGTCCGGGATGTCAGGGATAATTTCTTTGATTAGAGATTTGATGGTGTTAGAGATATCAGTATTAGCTTCAAGAATGCCTCGTACGCGGAAGTTATAGCGTCTGCTTCTATTCTCTAAATCTTCAATTTTAGATAGAGCATTTTCAAGTTTATTGTGTAAAGAATGGATACAGGTAGCATGTTGGTTGGTACGTGCTGCAGATTCATCTACAGCATGTTCAATAGCATCCATTCTAGCTCCTAGACTCTGAAGATCTGCTTTTATTGAAGAGGTGATTTGCAATGCATTTTGTGCTAGCCCTGCAGCCAGCATGTCAGAGAAGCTGCTGAGAAGTTGAGCCATTTCTGGGGGATGATTATTAGTAACGAGAGAAGCCTGTGGAGAATCCGCAATGCTATCAGGGGAGTTGAGTAGGGGAGAGTATGGGTTACAGTTCTGCATTCTGCTCAGGAGAGATTCGGTAGAGGCAGGTGATTCTAAGTAGCCTTGGGCCCACAAGAGATTACTCACATGTGCTGTGGCAGGTGTAGATAGAGCCAGAGGGTTCGCTGTGCCCTGCTGGATCACAGTGTCTCCGCATGGAGAAGTTGCGGCCGCCATCTTGGGAGGCACAGGGGGAGCTAGGCCAAAGTTTAATTGCCGATTTACGTCCTTCTTTGGCTGGGTTCCAGACATTTAGGCTGGTGCCCGAGACTGTTAGGGTGCGATGTCTGGTCCTCTGGCTGGGATCCGCTACAAATTGCGAGTGTGCTCTGGTGGGCCGAAGCGTTGCAGAGCTCCCGGTTATCGTGGCGCTCCGGAGGTCCCGCGCATGCGCACTTACCTATGGAGATTTTTAAGGATAAATGTTTGTCGCCATTCCACAAGCGGGTGCAATTTTGAAGCGTGACATGTTGGGTATCAATTTACTCAGCATTACATCATCTTTCATAATATAAAAAAATTGGGCTAACTTTACTGTTGTCTTATTTTTTTATTAAAGTGTATTTTTTCCCAAAAAAGTGCGCTTGTAAGATCGCTGTGCAAATACGGTGTGATAGAAAGTATTGCAACGACTTCCATTTTATTCTCTAAAAATAATAATGTGTGGGGGTTCTAAGTAATTTTCTAGCAAAAAAAAGGATTTTAACTTGTAAACAACAAGTCTAAAAAATAGGCCCGGTCTTAAAGTGGTTAATAGAATTTGCCTGTTCACTAGAACTTTTTGTCTGTTCAAGATGTTATGCTGCGAACCGAACTAGGGGGGTGTTCAACCCATCCCTAGAGGAGACCATTGGAATGGATCTTCGCCGAGGGCCGTATATAAAGCCAATATTTTAGGCAGTAATTTAGGGCCAATACTAATCTGTTGAAGCGTTTGTTGTAGGAAGGACCAGTGAATCTGGTCAACCCATTCCTCCTCTGTAAAGGGCCGTTAAATGTCTTGTACTGATGCTACAGGAAGACTGGGGGGGTGGTCTAGTCACATAGTCTGCTATTCTAGACATTTGAACTTCTGGGATATGGTAGTTGGGCAAGAAGGTAAGTTGCACAGGTTGTCATAGAAAGAACTGAGTAAGCCAGTAATTTCTTTGGGAAGATAGGTAAGTTGACCATCCGGGCATTTGAGTTTTGGGATAGAGGTTTTGCTATTCTTGACATGCAATACTCTGTCCAACAGCTTACCAGGTTTGTTAGCCTTTACATAATACAGTTTGCTCAATTTTTCCCTGACAGCCATAGTTTTCTTGTTCAATAGGTCTAGAAATCGGAGTCTGGCATCAGAAAGTGCCAGCATGGTAGTAGGAGACCGTTTCCATTTATGAGGATGTTTCCAAAGTTAAGATGCGGGTCAAAAGGTCAGTAATATGGGCAAGACACTCTTTCTTAAGCCTAGATCTGCATTTAACCACTTTCCGCCCGCCCACCGTCAAATGAATGCGGAGCGATGCGGCTCTCTTTCTGGGATGACATCATATGACGCTGTCCCAGAATGTCCCTGCCATGTTCCTAGGACATGGTGCGACCCTGATTCGGTAAAGAGCTAATGATGCGGCTCTTTAACTATGTGATTGGCTGTGTCCAATGTAAATGCAGAAGTGTCGTTTATTGGCTCTCCTCGCTTCATACTGAAAGAGTGTGTGGTGAGGAGAGCCGATCAAAGACATCTCCTCACAGGGGAGACCAGGACAGGTAATCAGAGCACTGATCATCAGTGCCCTGATTACAGTAAAGCCCCAGCAGTGCCCATCAGTAACACCAATCAGTGCCCATCAGTGACACCAATCAGTGCGCATTAGTGATGGCAGTCTGTCATGCCTTTCAGTGCCAATCAGTGCCTGCTCATAAGTCCTGCCCATCAATGCCTGTCAGTACCACCTATCAGTGCTCATCAGTACTGCCTATCTGTGCCACCTATAAGTGCCCACCAGTGCCACCTATCAGTGTCCATCAGGGCCACCTATCAGTGCCCATCAGTGCCGCATATTAGTGCCTCCTTATCAGTGCCACCTAATCACTAATCAGTTCCCATACTTGCCACCTCATCAGTGCCGCCTCATTAGCGCACATCAATAAAGGAAAAAAATTACTTATTTACAAAATTTTATAGAAAAAAACAGCAGTGATTAAATACCACCAAAAGAAAGCTCTATTTGTGTGAAAAAAAATGATAAAAATTTCATTTGGGTATAGTGTTGCATGACCACGCAATTGTCATTCAAAGTCTGAAAGTTGAAAATTGGCCTGGGCAGGAAGGGGGTGAAAGTGCCCAGTAATGGTTAATAAATATGCTCTGAACCACACAATTTAGCGCTTCCCATTGAATGCTTATAGAGGTGTCATCATTCTGATGGTCAGAAATAAAATTGGCTATAGTTTGATTTTGTCAGAACACAACTCATCCTGAAGAAGGGAGTCATTTAACACCTACGTCCATTCTTGTTTTGGCAAGTTGGGTAAAGAGAGTAGACGTGTGCATGATGAAAACATTTGTTTCATTTAGTTTCGATTTGTTAGTGCTCTTCCACACATGGGGACCGTTGTTCAGGTCCACCTGTCAGTTTTTCAGGTGGTCCTGAACGGACGCTCCATGACCCCCTATGGAGTGACGGATGTCAGCGGTGACATGTCCGCTGACATCCGATCCGCTCCAATCTGCTAACTCCAGACGGATGGAAACCCTATTTTCCATCCGTCTGGCGGATCGGATGAAAACGGACAAGCGGATCCATTTTCATCTGATTCCCCATAGAGGAGAGCAGGGCACTGACAGATCCTTTCCTGCACAGTGAGCAGAGATGGACCTGTCATCCGCCAGCTCAGCGGGAATCAACAGATCAATCCCTGCTGAGCAAGTGGAGTCCGTCAAAACGGACATCAGTATGTGAAAGAGGCCTTAATATAGTTATTTAGCTTCAGTAAATGTGGCTGATTCATTCATATTCAGTATTCTTATTTGGAATTCATATTCAGAAATCCTTTTTTGTATTTTTCAAATTTTCTTCAAATTTACAGATTTTTTTTCGATTTGAATGTGGCAAAGTGAACAAACAAGAGAAAAATTAAATGATTACAATGACTCTTTAATTTGGCCTTTGGCTTAACAAAAACAACATTATTTCAAAATGGTACTCTAATAACACACTCAGGCTTTGATTTCAGCAATATGTGTATAGTTAGAATTCGACTGGAGTTCGATGTAAAAATTAGATTTGAATTTCAGTCCAAATTTCTGAAATTCGGAGGAATTTGGTTTCGTTATTCGGAGCATTCCGTAAAATTAGTTTACATTGTAATTCGGGTATTCGGATATATCCAAATCTCCGAACAACAAAAAATGTGTCCAAATATTAATTCGTAACGAAACGAACCATACATGTCTAAAAGAGAGGGACAAATATACTGGTGCATGGTCTGACCGCAATATATTACCAATATTACTCTGTGGATGGAAGGTCAGGGCGAAGTGGCTCACTAGGAAAAAAATCAATTTGTGAGTATGAGTTGTGAGCCACCGAGTAAAACGAGTAATCTCTATCCTTAAGATGAGAGAGAGTCTCCACACGGCCATCAAATTGTGTTGCAGGAGAGGGGTTCAGCACACAGTTAAAATCCCTCCTTAGAGAATAGCTCCTTCAGCGAAGTCTAGTAGTTTGTGAAGGTACCGGAGTATGTGGACAACTCGGTCTCGATTAAGGACACACATATTTGCCAGCATGTACAGTATAGCTTGCCACGGAGAGTACGTTTTAAAAATAATTACCTTCCCTCAGGGTCAACGCAAATATCTGATAAGGTGTTGTGAATAGCAATTGCTACCCCGCAGGATTGTGATTGAGCGTAAGTACTGTGAAACCAGGATGTGTAATACTTGTTGCGTAAAACAGGAATATGATTAGTGTGAAAAAAGGGGTTTCTTAAAAGAAGGCTAAACCTACCTTGGATTTGTGGAAGTCGTACAAGATCTGGGATCTCTTGGATGTTTCATTTAAGCCTCGGGCATTGAAGATCATAAAGGGTCACTGAGACTCGCAAGGCTGGTGGACAGCAAATCCTGCAGTAATTCCGGGACACTCGACAGGCTGGAAGCAGGGGGTGATGCAGCCTGTGCAGGAGCCTCTGAGTGGGGGAGAAAGTGCCTTACCTGGGGCTGAGAAGTCGCAGTAATCACTCCATCAGAAATGTCACACTGCCTGTGATTAGCGCTGTGAAGTGTCAGCTTCCTGGTGGGCACTGGCAAGTGGACTTGCGAACACGTATGAGCTTCCCTACTAGCAACTAGTCAGTGAGTGGTAACGATATGCTGTAACCTCTGGCAACCAATCAGTCACTGCATGATCTGCTGCAGTAAGGTGATTTTGAGTCTGCTATTTATTGTATGTCTCAGAGCACCAGGGCTATCTTTAACGTGAGGCAAAAGGGGTTTGTTTTTTGTAATGTTTTGGAGGAGAGCAAAATTTCATGAGGGGGGGCAAGATGTTTGCCCAGGGTCCAATCAATATTAAAGATGACCCTGCTGCTCACCTGTTGCCTCTGTAATCAAAGCGCTTTTGACCTCGTTGATTATTTTAAGGGGTCCATCGCATCAGATGAGGAGACACCTGATTGGGCATGTGGGTAACATGCTTTGGTGGCAGTCCATGGTGGAAAATTTGTGATACTGTGGAAGACTTAACTTTACTTGTGGCACATGAATTATGATGGTGTTTTTTACTGGACACTTACAATCTAATTGGATGGTCTAACCTAATTGAATGACATATGGGACTGTTCTCGTGGTTTTTTTGTTTTTTTTTTTACTTACAACCTAGTTGGATGATGTATGGGATTGTTTTCACATTGTTTTAAACTTTTTTTCTGCACATGATTTATAATGATTGTTTAAATTTATGAGTTTTGTTGTTTATATGCACATTTGAGTCCACGCTTCACTGTTAGTAGGTATACATATATTTTTTCATGGGCTTTTCTCAGCCTCCCATGCTATCTCCTTACAATCCCCCTTCAATGGGATTCAGCGTCTGAATTCAAACTTCAGTAATGTTTGCCAAACAAGTTTAGAAGCAAATCAAAGTGTGTTTAGGTTTAGTGGTTGATAGTTTGCAGACTTGGTTTTAATTTGGAAACATATTTACAAAAATTTAAAAAAGAGGAATAAAAAAGAGAGTTATATATCCGATTATTATTAGGCCCCTTTCACATGCGCGGATCCGTTTTCAGACATCCGCCTGCTCAGCAGGGATCGCTCCGTTGATCCCCGCTGAACCGGCGGGTGACCAGCTCATCTCTGCACACTGTGCAGAAACGGACATGTCAGATCTCTGCTCTCCTCTGTGGGGGGATCGGATGAAAACAGACCGCCTGTCCGTTTTCATCTGATCCGATCCGCCAGATGGATGGAAAATAAGGTTTCCATTCATTTGGATTTAGCGGAGCGGATCGGATGTCAGCGGACATGTCACCGCTGACATCCGTCACTCCGTAGAGATGTATGGAGCATCCGTTCGGGTCCGCCTGAAAAAACTGACAGGCGGATCTGAACGGTCCGCACGTGTGAAAGGGCCCTTACTAAAAACCTATAATTTTTTTTCAGAAAGAGTTTATGATTTCAAGTGATGTTCTTTTGGAAATAGATACTGTAATAAACGTTGTATTCTTTTCTTATTTGTTTGTTTTCCCCTGTCATTTGTGATGAAATGATTTTTTTTCTCATTTCCTTGGTATGAATTTTCAATAATAAAAACAGAATTTATAAAAAATGAAAAACAATGCTTTTGTGCCTACTGCAAGCTAAACCGAGAAGGCCTCAATTAAACTATATCAGTTGGGAGAAAATAAACAGGGAGAAAAGATGAAATATTAAGAAGGAGAAGGAGGGGCTTCCATGTGTAGCTGCCAAGCTAGATTGCCATAGCTACTTGAATGACAATGCCATCTCCAATATAAACAGCATGAAAAAGTCCTGATGTATGGCCAATTACAGAATTTCCAACAGTGCAATCTGTATTGCGCAATAAGTTTGAATTAAAATGGTCCCAGCGGAAGCGTGCTTAACACCTCCCCCATCCAGTATGTGCCAGGCAGCAGGGGTACAAAATAATGAATCCATACTGGTAATTATTCATTATTCTTTCCCTATTTTGTTACAAAATCACAGGAAGAAAAAAAAGACAAAACAACAAAGGATTAGAGAAAAAGGAACACACGCACAAAACACAAATTAAAAAGGTATATTAAAAATCTGACAAACAATTCTTTGTTCTAGTTTTCAAGCAGATTTAAGAAAAGCAGCATATTTGTTTTTTTTTTTTGGTGGAGAGGGGCTACAGAAATCAGACAACTAATATTGTATTCTGGCTTTGAAAGCGTTCTTTTTAGCAATATAACGATGTCCACTTAGTCTCCTGCAGAGTATCGCTCCATGAAATCAGCCTACATGCACAGAGTGATGCCAGAGGTGAATTGTTCCAGGTCCTGCAGGCTCCACTGGAAGCACATTTCTCTTTCCTAAGTCTTCTTCTCCTTTTCAGATACAGCTTAATGAGTCTGTTACTATACATCATCCTAGAGGGTGAGAGTGAAGATTATTGTATCCTGTACAATGGGGATATGAAGGTGAAAAGCTTTGCTTTGTGACTAGTGCAGTACCTTGTAACATATTAAACATAATAAATCTAATATAAGGAAAATATAATGACAACATATTACTGACATTTTGCTGAAAACATTTCTTATATAACCTATTAGTTAAAAGGTTCACTATCAAAATTGTTTTCTGATGACCATATATAGTTATTACATTTAATAACAGTAAAAAATGTTTTTCTTTTTAATTTGCACATACCTTTACTATAACACTGCCAGGGGTAACTGAATGAATATCGGGATATGGGTAGGGGAGTAAAAAAACAACATCACAAATGTTCAAAAACTGCTTTATTAAATACTTGGTTCTTTTTGAAGGGCACCCCTGTTTTGCATAGTATAAGCATAGCAAGAAGGCCGCAAGCTCACTGCTCCTTCACTATTGGATACCAGCCTGCATGCTTGTGTGCCAAGATGAATAGTTCTTCTTTTTCATTAGTATTGTGTATTACATTTTTAAAAATAGCAGAGAGTTTCACTCTCTATTTGTCCTGGTGACCTTTATCACCAAAAGTGAAAGATAATCCCAAATGTTGAGTGGTTACTAGAACCAGAATAGAGGTGACAACTTCTAATAAGGAGTTCTGATGACACAGATGGCAAATAAAAAATGAAATAAAAACCTGACAAGAATCCCATCTTAAGGCAAGCCCATACATGCCTCACTTTTCACCTGATTTCCCCAGTTCGACACACTTTATGTTGATATTGGAATCCTCCCCACTGAATTATTGTATTTTGATGGCGGGGAGGTTTCCCTGCCATCACAATACACTGATCAGTGCTGCTGTAAGCTATATTGCAGAGGAAAAACCTATTCTCAGGCTGGGTTCACACTTGTGCGATGTTAGACATTGCCTGTGATTCGCACCGCACTTCTGTGCAGATCACACGCAATGTCTGTGCGATGCTATCTTTCACTTTTGGTGATAAAGGTCACCAGAACAAATAGAGAGTGAAACTCTCTGCTATTTTTTAAAATGTAATACACAATACTAATGAAAAAGAAGAACTATTCATCTTGGCACACAAGCATGCAGGCTGGTATCCAATAGTGAAGGAGCAGTGAGCTTGCGGCCTTCTTGCTATGCTTATACTATGCAAAACAGATTGTATGGCTGAATTTGCATTGCATTTGCACAGAAATGGTGCAGGACCCTTTTTTTGGTCTGTGCTGGAATCGGATCACATGGGCGTTCACCCATTGTGATCCAATTTCTGCACCATTTGGCAGTTCGTACTGCGATCTATGGACCGATAACTTTGCATTGACACCCGCAGATGTGAGTGTGAACCGCCGGCTGGTGACATGCAATTTGAGAACCTGCACTGGAATCGCGCTGGTTCACGCATCGCATATATGTGAACCGGCACTCAGGGTAAATGTAACTATGAAATGCTAGATGAGTGCGGTTCACTCTAACTTGGGACAATGCCAGCATAAGATTTTCACAACAAATCCTTCATAAATAATGTCTAATACAATAAATAATTTACGGTAGATTTATGTTAACTTAGCTAAAAAGTGCATGTTCCAGAAAGGGCAAAATTGGGAATATTAGAAATAATATTGAAAAATTATTCTGCTGGATAAGATGCAGGAGAGAATTCTTGTACACTTGTTTGGAAAGGGCTTTCGCCTCCTGTTAAGATTATATAGAAACACTACTATTGATAATAATAAATAATATCTATTTTATGTAATGTAGATTGCATAATTAAGGCAATGTTAGATGAGGGTCGCTAAGAGAACAATTACTGTACCTGTACCTTAACCTAAGGAGTTGCAACCTTTTGGGAAGTCACTTTTCCTCTGCTACCTTGATAGGGAGCAATATTCTGCAGTGTTTCGGGTCAGCTAGGCAGTAGGACCCATTAAGGGAGTAATTGATTCACCTTGATTATTCGATTAGTGTTAAATTGATATGTTACCAGGAGGTGAAATCATCTGTATGACATCAGCCCTAGGTTTACAGCTTACCTTTTTGTTTCTAAAACAGAACTCCAAACAGTCAATGATTCAATGAGTCAATGATAGATATGAAGTGTGATTATTCATTTATCTACACTTGCTTTTTTTTTTTTTTAAATACAATGGTAGAAGGCAGCACTGGTACTTTAAAATGTGAAACTTTTGTATAATCCACCTTATTAATGAGGGTGTCATAATGGCCAATAAGGTAGATACTATTAGCCAGGGCAAATTGTAGATAGTTGAACTTGGGGAGTAGTAGCTTGGGGAAGATGGGCAATGGTAGGGATGGAGGGTTTGGCCTAAGTTCAAATAAGAAGCAATTTGCAGTGAAATAAAACAGGAATCAGACAGTCACTCTGACAATTTTTGTTTTATCTAATAAAGGCAGCAGCAGGCATGTTGTGGTAACTGTAGTTTGGAAAGATTTTTAAAAGTGTAAAGGGCAGACTGGTTCATTTTAAAGAATCAGTTGGACTGTACAATTCTATTCTGACTTCTTAGCCCAATGGAGTGACATACTGTGCAGTGTATTGTGTTATAGTGAACTCATTTAAAATTTTACAGAAAAAAAATTAAAGCATACAAAATACACATGAATATCCTATAGAGAGAAAAGTGACCTAGTTTATACAAAAAATTTAATGACACATAGTTTTCAGAACCAGCTTGTAGCCCTTTGTCTGGTACCAGCATTATTTTTTTATATTATGCAGTGGTCATGCGGTGATACACCATCATTATCTTCAGCAGCAGCGAATACAAACTGACCTTTCTGTCACTTGTACATATAAGTAGGTACTGTACAAAAGCAGGATATCCCCTTTATATATAACATCAAGATGTGAAATCCTTCTTGTACATTAGCAAAGCAATGCTGAATGAAACAAGCAAGAACTTTACACTTCACAAGAAATAGTGGGAATCCATCTTTGATTTACCATATTATACTTTTCAATGTGAGGCAAAGGGACATGAAATACAGTACATTGAAATAGCCTTTGCCTGTTTTAGCAACAAAAGCACAGAAGAAGCAATAGATACACTATATACATATAAATAATTTTTTTTAATTATTATTTATTTTTACACACATACAGTATATACACACAGTATATATAGTATAGGCAAAAAAATGGTAGGTACATAATTGACAATAGCATCAACATTTTGTTTAGAATAAATAGTTCTTTATTTCTTAAAATGTTACTTAATATTTTGGTTTTATTATAGAAACGGTGTACATAAAACAGAGGCCTTTAGCTGAGGTTCCTCCTTATAGCAATATATCAGTGAAAAAGATTCACTCCCCCAGTTACATACAATTCCAAAAAAAGTTGGAATGCTGTGTAAAATATACTTAAAAACAGAATGCAATGATTTGCAAATCACATAAACACATATTTTATTCACAATAGAAAAAATAAAACATATCAAATGTTTAAACTGTGAAAAATGTACCATTTTAATAAAAAAGGTAATTTGGAAATTAATGACAGCAACACGTCTCAAAAAAAATTGAAACAGGGCAGCAAAGCATACATTGTACATCACTAAGAATCAATAAACAACTGGTTAAACCCACATGTGCTTTTATTAATCTGAACTTTTGCTTTATACAGACTGTTCAAAATAACAAATTCAACAATTAAGAGGTTGTATGAGAGTTTTATATTAGTTCAGTAGATTTGGTTGCTAAATATTGCATTTTTATAGAGGTTCAGACTAACCTAGAAAAAGAATATTGTGGTGATACAGAATATGTCAGGTTTAACCAGAATATAAAACAGTTAACGTATCTGGCAAAACAGATCCACTAAATAAAAAAAATAAATAAACAATGCAGCCATAGAATTTTTAAAGTCTGTGACAAATGCCCAGGTCTGCAACATAAAACTTCCATAGTTGCCAACATTGTGCAAAAATTTATTGGGACACTTTTTTGTATGTAGGCAGAGTCTTATTATAATTAAGGGAAAGGGACATTCATTTGTAGGCGTGGCTTGCGGGGAAAGAAAATTGTGACGAGCAATGGGTGTGGTTTAAGCACTTGCCAACCAGTCGCCGTCATTATACTGTAGCACGATATATAGGTGGCACGATCCCGCAAATCGCTGTAGGTGTACGTCGGCACCTTTAAGCGTGCCCACTGCACAGCGGGGTTCCCGATGCGTGTAGCTGGTGGTTGCAATGACCGCCGGCCACCCGCGATCGCGGGCACGAGACCCAGAACAGGGATGTGTGTATGTAAACACACAAATCCATGTTCGGACAGGAGAGGAGAGACAGATCCTCTGTTCCTAGTAATTAGGAACAGCGATATGTCTCCTCCTCCAGTGAGTCCCATCCCCCCACAGTTAAAAACACATCCCTAGGTAACACATTTAACCCCTTGATCACCCCCTAGTGTTAACCCTTTCCCTGCCAGTGACATTTATATAGTAATCAGTGCATTTTTATAGTACTGATCACTGTAACATTGTCAATGGTCCCAAAAAAATGTCAAAGTGTCCGATCTGTCCGCCTCAATGCCGCAGTCCCGCTAAAAATCGCTGATCGCTGCCATTACTAGTAAAAAAAAAAAAATAATAAAAATGCTATAAATCTTTTCCCTATTTTGTAGATGCTATAACTTTTGCGCAAACCAATCAATATACGCCTATTGCAATTTTTTTACCAAAAATATGTAGAAGAATATATATCTTCCTAAACTGATGAAGAAATTAGTTTTTTACATTTTTTGGGGGATATTTATTATAGCAAAAAGTAAAAAATATTCTTTTTTTTTTCAAAGCTGTCGCTTTTTTTTGTTTATAGCGCAAAAGATAAAAAATGCAGAGGTAATCAAATAACACCAAAAGAAAGCTCTATTTGTGGGAAAAAAAAAGGACATCAGTTTTGTTGGGTTGCAGCAGTGCACGACCGCGCAATTGTCAGTTAAAGCGACGAAGTGCCATATCGCAAAAAATTGCATGGTCATTAAGGGGGGCAAATCTTCTGGTCTGTAAGTGGTTAAAGTAAGCATTGGGCATGGCTTAAAGGGGGCGTGGCTCGAGTCTGAGATGAATGAGGGAAGGATGGAGAGAGAAAGAAAGAAAGAAAGAAAGAAAGAAAGAAAGAAAGAAAGAAAGAAAGAAAGAAAGAAAGAAAGAAAGAAAGAAAGAAAGAAAGAAAGAAAGAAAGAAAGAAAGAAAGAAAGAAAGAAAGAAAGAAAGAAAGAAAGAAAGAAAGAAAGAAAGAAAGAAAGAGGGAAGGAGAGAGAAGGAAGGAAAGAAAGAGGGATGGAAGGACAGCAGGCCCAGATCCTACACCACAGTAGAAATATGTGTATTCCAGGAAGTTTAACGATCAACAGATAAAGATAATGCAAACACCTGGTGTTAGCGCTTCAATCAGCATGGCACCATGGTTGGTATGATGTCAGGTTGATTGAAGCGCATTATTTCTATTATTACTTTGTAATAATATGTGTATTCCAGGAAGTTTAACGATCAACAGATAAAGATACTCCAAACACCTGGTGTTAGCTCTTAAATCATCACGGCACCATGGTTGGTTATTATTACTTTGTAATATAAAATTAAATCGTTCAACTCACCATAATGCAGAATCAGTGAGAGCCCTGAGTGTGTCACTTGCCATGTCGCCTGCCACCAGATGAAATCAGGTGTCCCCAGCAGAGTCCCTCCTTACATCAGGTGTCTCCAGCAGAGTCCCTCCTTACATCAGGTGCCCCCAGTAGAGTCCCTCCTTACATCCGGTGCCCCCAGCAGAGTCCCTCCTTACACCAGGTGTCCCCAGCAGAGTCCCTCCTTACACCAGATGTCCCCAGCAGAGTCCCTCCTTACACCGGGGTCCCCAGTAGAGTCCCTCCTTACACCAGGTGTCCTCAGTAGAGTTCCTCCCTACATCTGGTGTCCCCAGCGGAGCCCCTACCTACATCAGATGTCCCCAGCAGAGTCCCTCCTTACATCAGGTGTCTCCAGCAGAGTCCCTCCTTACATCAGGTGCCCCCAGTAGAGTCCCTCCTTACATCCGGTGCCCCCAGCAGAGTCCCTCCTTACACCAGATGTCCCCAGCAGAGTCCCTCCTTACACCGGGGTCCCCAGTAGAGTCCCTCCTTACACCAGGTGTCCTCAGTAGAGTTCCTCCCTACATCTGGTGTCCCCAGCGGAGCCCCTACCTACATCAGATGTCCCCAGCAGAGTCACTCCTTACATCAGGTATCCCCACCAGAGTCCCTCTTTACATCAGCTGCACCTTGGTAGCGATGCCACTGGTGATTTGGTCTCAGTGCCATTTACAGAGCTAGTGAAGGCCAAAGGGAAGAACCAAGGAGCAGAGCCTTGCTTCTGCCTCCTGTTTCTTCCTCAGAATAGATAAATAGGTCTTATGTAAAATGGTCCGGTATTTAGTCCCAGTCTAATCGTATCCCGGGAAATCTGCGTTTTCCCGATTATTCACTGCCGCAGCTAGAAATCCACGGCCAGTGCTGGTGAATTGTCTCTACCATCCGCGGATCTCTAAAGACGGCATCAAAAAAAAAAAAAAAAAAAAATCGGGAAAATGCAGGTTTCCCAGGACATTTCCTGGGATACGGTTAGACCAAGACAAAGGTCTAAATACCGGAAATGTCCCGGGAAATACGGGACTGTTGGCAACTATGGACTTCACACTGAGAGGTCACTATTACAGTATTATTACAGTGCATCTGAAAAGGGGGGGTAGGGGACAGGGGACAAGAAGAGTTGTAAAGGAGGACCAACCATGGTGTATGTAATTGGTGATGTAAACTTTATTGATACAAAAGACAAACAATTTTGACATGGGCACAGTGGCCCACCCCTCCAAGCACCATTAAAAAAACTAATATGCCCTGTACACACGGTCGGATTTTACGACGGAAAATGTGTGGTAGGACCTTGTTGTCGGAAATTCTATCACACATTTTCCATCGGAATTTCTGACACACAAAGTTTGAGAGCTTGCTATAAAATTTTCCAACAACAAATTCTGTTGGAAATTCCGATCGTGTGTACACAAATCCGATGCACAAAGTGCCACGCATGCTCAGAATAAATTAAGAGACGAAAGCTATTGGCTACTGCCCCGTTTATAGTCCCGACGTATGTGTTTTACGTCACCGCGTTCAGAACGATCGGATTTTCCGACAACTTTGTGTGACCGTGTGTATGCAAGACAAGTTTGAGTCAACATCCGTCGGAAAAAATCCATGGATTTTATTGTCGGAATGTCCGATCAATGTCCGACCGTGTGTACAGGGCATTACAGTGCAATACTGCTTTTGCTTATCCTAACAGGGTTTGTAAATTTTATAACTAGAGCTTTTTTTCTGCAGAAACATGCCATAGGTTGCGGGAACTCTGTTTTGCCACCCCTGGTAAACCTGTCCTCTCCCACTTCTCACTTGTCACATAACACAGAAGCTGGTAGAAGACACACTTCCTTCCCCAGCTTCTGTATGTTAGTGCTGGCACCCAAAGCGCATGATGCTTAATGTTTGCAGGTGGATGCTCCGGGTCCCAATGCTGAAATCTCCCACATTTTTTGTTAGTATGGGGCTTGGGGAGGTGGCTTCTTTCCCTGCCTGCCGCCTGTCACTACTGTGTAGCATGGAGCCAAGTGATGTGCTGTGAAACTGCTCCTCAGCCCCATGCTACATCCCTAATAGGCAGAGATGCAGGAAATGTCACTGTGTTGAAAAAAAAGCTTGGGCATTGCTAACAGACCCATGTCAGCTGCATTCTGTAATAGGTGAGAGAGAGCTGTGGGAAAAAAAGGAACAGTTATGAAAAGGTGAGAGAGCTTTGGGGGGGGGATTTGTGAAAAGGTGAGAGAGCTGTGGGGGGGGGGGGGATTTGGGAAAAGGTGAGAGAGCTGTGGGGGGAAATTTGTGAAAAGTTGAGGGGGAGGTGAGGATTTGTGAAAAGGTGAGAGAGCTTTGGGGGGAGGGATTTGTGAAAGGGTGAGGGGAGGGGAGGATTTGTGAAAAGGTGAGAGAGTTGTAGTGCGGGGAGAGGGATTTGTGCAAAGGGGAGAGCTGGGAAAAGGAGGATTTGAGCAGGAGTGAAAGCTGGGGCATGTGTGGATTGTGCACAGGTGAAAGCTGTGAGGATAAGCTGTGGATGGGGGTGTAACCTGTGGATGGAGGGGTGCAGAGGTGAGATGTTGATGGGGTACAAAGATAAGTTGTGGACATGGCTGCTAAGGTGAACTGTGGAAAAAGTGCAGAGTTGAACTCTGGGCAGTGGTACAGAGTTGAGTTTGGCAGAAGAGGTGGGTTGTGGACAGGGTGGTGTATAGGTGAGCTGTGGATGTTGGGCGCAGAGTTAAGCTGGGGATGGGGGCGCAGAAGTAAGCAAAGAGGTGTGCAGAGGTGAGTAGTTGGTTACTTTGGAGGAGGATATTTAGGGAAGGGGGATTTTTGCTTGGAGAGGACAAGGGAACTTTGTTGGGGGGGGCAGAAAAGCATACAGAGTTCAGTAAACAAGAGTATGTAACCTATGCACGGTATGCAGGGTGCAACAGTGAGGATTTAGTAATATAGTTTTAAATTACCTAGTCATAACTGCTATACCCTGTATGCTGTGTTATACGTTACATACCTCTTACAGTCATATGTTACATATTAATAGCCTCATTTAAAGTCCCACCTTCCTTTTTCATATATATATATATATATATATATATATATATATATATATATATATATATATGTTACATATTAATGGCCCCTGGAAATATTCCTGAATTCTGCACTGTACAATGGGTTTTACCTTACATCCTAAGCCCTGCACTCTGTATGCTGGACTGCACATTACACTGTATTTTGTGTGCAGGGCTCTATGTTACATATTCCTAACCACTGCACTCTGCACACAGGGCTAAATGTTGCATAATCTGGTCACTCTGTATGTGGGATTACAGCAATCAGGAACATGCAAAATATATCACAGCATACAGAGTTCAGCAGTCAGGAGTATGTAAGATACAGCACCACTGACAGACTACAGTTGTCAGAAGTATGTATAATACAGCCTAGTATAAAGAGAGCAGGGGTCACGATTATATAATGTATTGCACAGTATACAGGGGTAGTGGTTAGGGGTGTGTATTATACACCTCACATTATTTATGTACAGTGTACAATACATACTCCTGATCATAGTCTCTATGCTATGTGGTACATACCTTTTAACGGCTTGGTGACCGTATAACTTACATATATGGTGGCAAGGCGGCTCTCCTGAGCAGGATCACGTACCTAGTACGCGATCCTGCACTTCCGGGTCCTTGGCACACACGTGCTGCCAGTGGCCCACTCCCACCATGATTATACACAGCAGGAGCTGATCGGCGGGTACAGCTGATTCGATGTCTGCCAGTACAGAAGGCAGGGATTCTGTGTTCCTGTAAAGCAGGAACACCAATTCATGCCTTGCCCTAGTAAAAGCACCTCCCCCACTACACTGAAACACCAGCTAGGCACACAGTTAACCCTTTGATCGGCCCTGATGTTAACCCCTTCCCAGCCAGACAAACGAGGGGCTTCCATCATAGCAAATACAAAGTGTGGTGGTCTCAACCCCATCAAAATGAACCATAGAAAAAGAAATCCCCCTATGTTTGAGACTTTAACAGGCCACCAACTCTTTAAGTATAAAAATATAAATTTTATTGATATGGTTAAAAAAGACGTGAAAGCTGCGGGGGCAGGAGGCGGAGCCTAGAGGAGCAGACATGCATTGCTAGAGCTCCACACCGCTGAGGAGAGAAGAGAAGGACAAAGCGGAGCCTGCAGGCTCAAAAGGTATCCATTTGAACCTTTTTGCCCCAGGGAACAAACTGTGAAAGTTTGGGCAGGAAATATGGTACTGGGAGGAAACCGTGGCAGAAATAAAAATCACCTCACAAAGAGCTCACAGGCACTCACTGCAGCTGAAGCAGCTCCAGTCACCTCACAAGATACAGCATCAGGGCGCTCTCACAGACAGAAAATGTCACAGCAAGACTCTCCATTTGAGTCAGATACAGAACAAATCCTCTCACAAACTTCTCCACAAGACTCCTCAGCATCCCCAGTAATATTATTACAATTTGAAAAGATGCTTCATAAGGCTTTAAAACAAACCTCAGACCAAATAACAAACAGCCTAACCAAAGAAATAAGAGAGCTGGGAAACCGCACCGCAGCCTTAGAAATAAAAATGGATGAAATTGAAATTACAACCCAAGAAAATATAACAGAATTGGAACAATTAAAAAAAGAGAATTTAATACTTCAAACTAAGCTCGAAGATTACGAAAATAGAGCCAGACGTTCAAACTTACGCAAAAGGGGAATACCTGAAACTGTGACAGACCTGCAATCTACTATTACTGCTCTATTACAAGAACTAAAGCCAGATATCCCTATTGAACGTTTAGAACTGGACAGAGTACACAGAGCCCTCACAGCCAAAAAGAAAGATGGACCCCCACGTGATATAATCACAAAATTTCATTATTACAGAACGAAAGAACAAATACTAATTGCTGCAAGAGAAAAAAGGGAACTTAATTTTCAAGGACACAATTATCAAATTTTTGCTGACCTATCCCAACTTACTATTACTAAAAGACGATCCATGAAACCCCAACTAATGGAACTGCAACGCCACAACATTATGTATCAATGGGGCTTCCCCTTTTCAGTCAGATTTAACTACCAAGGTACAATTTACAGAAGCAGATCAGCAGATCAACTACAACAAACCCTTTTAAAATTAAATCTGACAGAACCCACAAGCAGCAACACTCCCACACGCAGAAGAATGGCATCATCTTCACCTTCAGGCAGCACCCAGAAAATTTCAGAACAAAATGGGAATCATCATTCTCACAAAAAAGGCCGTTATGCCACATCATCCATGGACCAAGAAGATTCAATGGACTGACATCCTAATTCCTGATATCTCTTCATTTATTATACTAAGAGATGGTTCTCTATATAAAACCTATATTTATAACTGAATGTAACTGCATTCTGAGAGTCACACACTGTGTGGGATCATGTTACATTCCAGTTATATTTCTTATTACTTCTGATTCATATAGCCTTAGAATATATAAGTGAAATAAGGAAATTCTTGTTCAGTTATATATCAGGTAATAACAATAGATTTATTACTTTTTAGGACAAATATGTTCAATAATCCAGAAGTAATGGAAGCTTTTTCTTTCTTTTCTTAAAACAAATATATTATTACCTAACTAGTTCCTAGAATTATGTTTTTGTTTATTCTAATCTGAAGCAATACAACCTCAATTTTATGAGTTAACATATCTAAACAGTTACGTATGAATAAAATATGTAATTGTTTACTCTAAAAGGGTTAAAATCCCAAAATAATTCAAACTATCTTCATCAATACCAAAGTTATTAACAGTACCTTTCTAACTGAACTATTTAGCCTAGGGCAAGACTAACCATATACAACCACCCTGGAATAAATAATTTCAACAAAAACTATATTCTGCACTCCAATTAATGAAACATCATTTTGATGTCTTTTGACATAGCACTTCTCTCCTGTAAGCGGAAGATCCGTGTACCCCCATTAGCCCTCCTCATTCTCCCAACCATATTATGTGGGAGTGTGACGAAGGCACTTATTCCCCTGAGAGAGATATTTATTCTCTTTCACGGGTAAATTGTGATTACTTGCAAAAATAATTTATACAATGTATCATCTAATATCATATGTTTTTTGTTTACTCTTTACTCCAGAATTCACTGGTTTCTTTTCTATCTATTCATCTCTTCAGTCCACACAGGTTGATCTGTGCAGTCAGCTCTGCATAACAAAAAGTAAGTCAAAACTATTTGATCTATTGCCATGGCACCACTGAATATACTTTCCCTGAATGTTCAGGGAATAAATGTCCCTCAAAAAAGGACCAAAGCCTTCCGTACTTTCCATAACAAGAAGGCTCACATAGTATGCCTCCAAGAAACACACTTCACCAAAGATTCTACTCCAAAATATATTTCTCCTTTTTATCAACAAATTTACACGGCTTCTGCCTGTACCAAGCAAAGGGGAACTCTAATTGCATTTCACCGATCCACACCATTCACCTTATCATCAGAAATTAAAGACCCAGAAGGTAGATACCTGATATTCATGGGTTATATAATGGATACAGCAATCACGGTGATTTCCTACTACGCTCCTAACAAACAACCTACACCATTCCTCTCACATATATTACAAGTGATTAATACACACAAAATAGGAACAGTGATAATGTGTGGGGATTCGAACCAGGTCCTCCTCCCATTTCTAGATAAATCACCTTTTACACCATCCAAAATAACCTCTAGATTACCTTTTTCTCAACTTCTTTCCAAATACAATCTGGTAGATTCATGGAGAGAAAGTAACCCAATGAAAAAGAAATTCACTTATTACTCGCACCCTCATCAAACCTTCACCAGAATAGATCATATTTTTCTAACAATAGGAATGATACCAGAAATTATTGCATCAGATATAATTCCGATTCCGTGGTCTGACCATAATGCAGTATACACTACTATAGCCTCAGCCATACCAAAAGCGCATGACCCAACATGGTACTTACCGGACATAATGCTCAAACACCCACTACATCAGATGGCCATTGAACAAGCTTTAAAGGAATACATATCAATTAATAATACAACAGACATCTCCCCAATAACACTGTGGGAAGCTCATAAGCCTGTCTTGCGTGGTACAATACAAAGACAAATGGCACTATTGAAACCGGAACGCAAAAATCTAGCAAAAAAACTAGAACTCAATTTTAATGCAGCCTACATATCATTTCAAGATAATCCATCTCAGAGTACAAAATCTCATCTGGAAAAATCTAGATTGGAATACGATCTATTTCTCACTGAGTCATTTGATAAATCCCTCAAACGCTCCAAACACAATTTCTACATGAATACAAACAAACCAGGTACATATTTGGCTCGGGCATTAAATTCAACTAACAAATCTTTCAAACCAATACGTTTGAAATTATCAAAAAATGTTTACACTTGTAATCCAGTTAAAATAGTCCATAAATTTCACTCACATCTCGCAACTTTATACAAGACAAACAATGAATTTAATCCTACAAAGGCTGAATCCTTCTTCTCAAAAATAACCTTACCTGAGTTATCTCAGAATCAAAAAAGCAGTTTGGAAGAGCCTATAACTATAGATGAAGTTGCTAACGCCATAAAAGACCTAAAACTTAACAAAAGACCAGGCCCAGACGGCTACTCGGCTTTATACTATAAAACATTCTCAGAAATACTCTCTCCCATTCTCACTGAAACTTTTAACAAACTTCTAGATGGACATTCTTTTCGGCAAGAAACACTAATGGCAATTGTTTGTATGATCCCAAAACCCCTTTCTGATGATACTTCCTGTGTGAATTATCGGCCTATCTCCCTGTTAAACCTCGATATTAAATTATTAGCAAAAATAATAGCAAAACGCCTCAATAGCATTATAGGAAAATTAATACATAGAGATCAAGTAGGCTTCATGCCAAATAGACAGGCAGGCGATAATATACGCAGGGCAGTGTTATTGGCACATATTGCTAAAAAACGGAAAATCCCTTTATGTTTTCTATCTCTCGATATTAAGAGGGCATTTGACACAGTATCCTGGCAATATATGCAATATTCATTACAAAAATGGGGTTTTGGACCCCACTTTTTAACATGGATCAAAGCATTATATAATAAACCCAAAGCCTATATAAAATATGCTGGATACAAATCTGAAGCCTGTAATATCGAAAGAGGTACCCGACAGGGTTGCACATTATCTCCCTTATTATTTGCCCTTATACTTGAACCCATGGCCCAATACATCAGAACAAACCAAACTATAACTGGCATTGAAGTAGGAGGTATTACACACAAATTATGTATATTTGCAGACGATATATTACTTTTTCTATCATCACCACAGGTCTCTGGTCCTAACTTAATACCAGCTCTTGATGGGTTTGCAGCCCTATCCGGCCTTATGATTAATCCTAAGAAATGCCTAGTGCTTAATATTTCACTCACAAACATGGAATTGATCCCGGCTAGGGCTGCACTCCCATTCACATGGGCAGAAAAATCAATCCCATATCTTGGAATTCATTTAACAGCATCTCATTCTGACTTATTCTCAACCAATTATCCTCCTGTATTAAGACAGATCACAAATCTAATAAAACAATGGTCGCAACTTCCTTTATCCTGGATAGGGAAGATTAATGCAATCAAAATGACTATTCTACCCAAATTGCTTTATCTATTCAGAGTCCTCCCTATTCCAATTCCTTCCTATTTTTTGAGAATAGTACAAAAAAGAGCAACTTCGTTTATATGGGGCTCTTCTAAACCACGTATACCTATACACACACTACATCTTCCCAAAAATAAAGGAGGCCTGGGATACCCTAATTTTACCAACTACTACAGAGCAGCACATTTGGCCAGTCTGTCCAAATACCATTCAAAACAGGAAATCCCATTATGGGTATTTATAGAGGCTTCAGAAAATGACCCTCTATTAATATCAAATTTATTATGGCTTGATCCTAAAGACCGCTTTAAAATTCATAATCCTATAACTAAACACTTCTTATCTCTCTGGGATAAACTAAAAACCAAATATCAGTTACAATCTCCACACAATCCTCTCCTTTCTTTTATCAGAAATCCGGCCTTTTATCCGGCATGGATCTACCCAAATTCTTTTAAAGCTTGGACAACATCAGGCATTCAGACACTAAATGACTTCATAGCATCTAAATCATTCCTTTCATTCCCATCGCTTAGAGAAAAATATGATCTACCAAACTCTGAGATATTTAGATATCTCCAAATCAAAAATTTCTATACACCATTCCTAAAGGGGGATACACCATTATCCCAATTATCCATTTTTGAATCAATCTGTACAAAAGATCCATTTGCTAAAGGTACAATTTCATCACTTTATAATCAATTATATGGAGTAGCAAATCTTAATAGACCCTCTTACGTTCAGAGGTGGGAGGAGGACCTGGGACGAACTTTAGAAGACACGGACTGGTCTAACATATGGCTCACATCTAAGTCATCTTCACCCAACATCTTAGCACTGGAGACAAATTATAAAGTCCTAACTCGCTGGTACCTTGTACCCGCTAGAGTGGCAAAATATTCACCTAATACCTCAGCTCTTTGTTTTCGAGGATGCACAGAAATAGGCACATATTTACACATATGGTGGACGTGCCCAGTAATCCAAACCTTCTGGAAGGAAGTCTTCGTGATTGCATCTAAAATATTTAAAAAAATAATACAACCAGATCCATATTTAACCTTACTTAATCTAAAACCGGAATGGTTAACACTCTCTCAATTCAAACTTATGATCCAACTAATAACGGCTGCAAAACAAACAGTGGCCAAGGCATGGAAATCTCCTACATTGGTACTAGCAGAAACAATTCATAGAATGAATAATACAATGTCCCATGCTAAGATGGTAGCCATCGATCAAAATCAAATTCCAAAATTTGAAAAACTTTGGCATCCTTGGATAAAACAACAGTTCCTGTCAAACTTCAATGACTCTGTCCTGTTGCCATGGTAACATATTAAATGACTTACAGAGACACCCATTCTAAGGCTTCAAAGAGAACTAAAAAGAATAATAAACTGACGAGCGGGACAACCTTGTGGACCATACCTCTACCTTTCAACCCTTTTTCTTCTTTCTCTTTCCTTTTCTCCACCTTACGATTAAAGCTCATTATCAGAATTTATTTGACCTATATACACTCTACTTGTAAACAATATGTATAGTAGGTATAAATCATTTAAATACCTACAAAAGTAACTAAGGAAATTATATATATCTTTAATTTAGGTTTACGTGAACCCAATGTTTAATATATGAAATTTCATGATATTTACCTATATAAACCCTACTGTAAAACAATGAGCTTACTTTATGTATCTTTATAACATTGTATACTCAATAAACTTCTTTTGACAAGGAAAAAAGACGTGAAAGTATCTATAACATACAGAAACATACAGACTAGAAAATCATTCCATAGTATATGCACAATCAAAACTGTAGGTATGTAGGTCCTGTGAGGGGTGCCTTCCCCTGTCAGTGCTACTGACAGGGGAAGGCACCCCTCACAGGACCTACATACCCCAAGGGTCTTACACAGGAGCCCACTAATATGG
The DNA here is from genome assembly GCF_042186555.1 of Aquarana catesbeiana. NCBI lineage: Eukaryota > Metazoa > Chordata > Amphibia > Anura > Ranidae > Aquarana > Aquarana catesbeiana. The sequence goes on from NC_133326.1 coordinate 478,161,583, forward strand.
GATTGCTGTTTGGACATTGATCCTTCCGGCATACAGCCGGCATGCAATTGGTTCTTTTGAACGTTTTTGTTCCATAGTTGGCTCATCTACCATACCTCCTGATACCGGTAACTTTCTGTATACACTAGTTCTGCATAGTCCGGGTCTGGCATTTAAGAAAATCACGGTATTTAACCCTAGGGGCTATGGGTGCTATCAGAACACAGAGTCATTCCTTTTGGAATTCACGTATGTACAGAAAATCCACAGCTCTCTAACCCCTGATGAAGGTACTTGAATACCGGAAACGGATATCGGGGTACATTACCCCGTGAGAGTACATCTATTTTTTGTCACCCTATACATATTCTCAGTTTTGATTTTGTATATACTATGGAATGATTTTCTAGTCTGTATGTTTCTGTATGTTATAGACGCTTTCACGTCTTTTTTAACCATATCAATAAAATTTATATTTTTATACTTAAAGAGTTGGTGGCCTGTTAAAGTCTCAAACATAGGGGGATTTCTTTTTCTATGGTTCCTTCCCAGCCAGTGTCATTAGTACAGTGACAGTGCATATTTTTTTAGCACTGATCACTGTAATGGTGTCACTGGTCGCCAAAAAGTGTCAAAAGTGTCAGTTAGTGTCCGATTTTGCAATTCCGCTATAAGTCACTGATCGCCGCCATTACTAGTAAAAATAAATAAACAAAAATATCCCATAGTTTGTAGACGCTATAACTTTTGCGCAAACCAATCAATATACACTTATTGGGAAATTTTTATGTAGCAGAATACATATTGACTTAAACTGATGAAGAAATTCAGTTTTTTTTTTTTTTAAATTATTGGATATGTTTTATAGCAGAAAATAAATATTGTTATTTTTTTCAAAATTGTTGTTTTTTTTGTTTATAGTGCAAATAATAAAAACCACAGAGGTGATCAAATACCACCAAAAGAAAGCTCTATTTGTGGAAAAAAGACATACATTTTATTTTGATACAGCATTGTGTGACTGCGCAATTGTCAGTTAAAGTAATGCAGTGCCGTATCACAAAAAATGGCCTGGTCATGAAGGGGGTAAATCTTCCGGAGGTTAAGTGGTTAATGTTGAGTACGGCACAGGTTTATGGCTACTGCACCCTGTATGATATGCACTCCTCAGAACTACACAATACACACTCCTGAATGCTTTACACTGTGCATTTCACATTCCTGAACCTTGCGCCTTCTGCAATAGGCAGTTCTAAGCCTCAATCACACACGTTATTTGGCAACCATAGGGTATGGTTGGGGGCAGGGTTGTGGGTGTAGTCAGGACGGGTTGTGGGTGTGGTCAGGCAGAGGTGTGGGTGTGGTTCAGATGGGGAGACGGTTGGGGAGGGTGAGTTCCACTACCTATTTTCTGAGAAAAAAGCCCTGGTTATAACACAAAGATGCCAAGAGGTGTACAATACTAAAGAGAACTACTAAGAAAGTTGCAGGTAAAAGCTCACAAATCTCAAGCATTCCATCTGTTTACTTGTAGAATTTTCCCTTTTTTATAATGTTTTATTCACTTGCAATGTGTTTTAGAACTTGCAAGAAAATTTGACCACTCTAGGAAAACGTGATTACAGCAAAAAGTTCCCATCCTGCCACATCATAGTCCTCTGCTCATCTGGAAGTTTGTAATCAGTTTACGGAAGGGAAGTTACAGTTTATAAAGGAATTTTCCCAAGAGGCTAGTGAATGAAGTAAAGCACTGTTGACCTCCGTTATCCAATCATATTCAAACAAAAATACTGTCTTTTTTTTTTGTTTTGTTTTATTATTTTGTTGCACATGATTGGGTATACTTTGCAAAGTAAAATTTCAATACATTCACTAAGCTCTGGGGTAAATTCCCTTGCAAAGTGCAGCTGCCCTTGCAAAGTGTGTAGCCTATTTGCCTATAGTAACTGGAGAGTACAAAATCTGGTGTAGCTGTGCGTACTAGCCAATCAGCTCCTAACTTTAGCTTGTTCAATTAAAGTGTCATTAAACCCAGACTATGAAAATCTCTCATTACATGCTATATAACAGTGTTTACAATCTCTAAGCCACTAAAGCATTTGTTTTGTGTAGAGTGAAATATGTACCTGGTTGCTCCTGCCTTCAGCTGTCCTTCCTATATTCTCTGGTGTCCTCTATTGATCATGCTCAATTTCAGTTCCCTTCTAAGCTCCTTTTTCTTAACTGTGCAGCCCATGTGACTATAGAGTCACACATGTGGGCGTATACACACTGGAAAATGACACTCGGCTCCCTCCCACCTCCTCCATGTCCTACTATTGCTAAACACTATGAGGGCGATATATTGTATGCTGACTGATTACAAGAGCTTTGGATGAAGATGCTGTCTAAACAATATAAACACTAGTGTCAATCATCCTTGACTCCGCCTACATAAGATTAATGCAAAACAAATACACATTTGAGGTCTAATAAGGATTTATTTGAAGCTGTAAAACAGTTATTTGATATGTATAATCTAACTTGAATTGCTCTTTTAAACAGTTTTTTCCAGTCATGTGACTGGCACAGCACCGCCCAGGGCTGGCCAGACACAGACTCACACTGTAGAGTAGACATGTGCACACTGAAATATTTCGTTTTGGAATTTCGTTTTCGTCCGAAAAATAAATGTATTTAGTTACTCCCGAAATTCTTTTTTATTCATTTTGTTTTTTGTTAAAAATTGCATTAGTCCGAAAATCCAAATTAATTAAGGTTGAATCTGTCATTGAAGGCTTATGGTGTCTATCGAACGTTCAAAGAAGATTCGACAGAGCAGCTAAACTGTACGATGCCGCAATCGTACATTTCCGGGTGAATTTTTCGCCTACAAGCTAGCTGTAGTAGAATTCTAATGTTGTATGACTAGTAATAATTATATTTATTAATTATTTTACTAGTCAACCAACATTAGAATTTTTCTATAGGCTATGGGCGGATGCATTTGACCGGAAATGTAAAATTACAGTGTCGTACAGTTTAGCTGATCCGTCGAATCTTCTTAGAACTTTCGACAGACACCATAAGCCAAAGATTCAACTTTCATATGTTTTTCGTTGCTTTGTCGAATCTTCGTTGTTCATGTTGACTGGTCTACTCTACCCCAACAGTCAGCCAACTTTCACATTCGTTTCTCAATCTCCAAGTGCAATGGCGGGCATGGCATCCAACGTTGTGTCAGATATTGATATGGCATTATAATATAGAATCTAAAATAGTAAATCCCCCCCCACAACATGGGCAGCCTCTGAGGCTATCACAACACTAGCAACACTAGTATCACTATCAAGTTCACAACACTAATGCCCTGTACACACGGTCGGACATTGATTGGACATTCCGACATCAGAATCCATCGTTTTTTTCCGACGGATGTTGGCTCAAACTTGTCTTGCATACGCACGGTCGCACAAAGTTGTCGGAAAATCCGATCGTTCTGAACGCGGTGATGTAAAACACGTATGTCGGGATTATAAACGCGGCAATAGCCACTAGCTTTCATCTCTTACTTTATTATGAGCATGCATGGCACTTTGTCGGATTTGTCTACACACGATCGGAATTTAAAGGATCAGATTGTGTTGTCGGAAAATTTTATAGCATGCTCTCAAACTTTGTGTGTCGGAAATTCCGATGGAAAAAGTCCGATGGAGCCCACACACAGTCGGAATTTCCGACAACAAGCTCCGATCGCAATGATTCCGTCAGAAAGTCTGACCGTGTGTACAGGGCATAACACAATAGCAGCAGATTATTATGAAAAAGTTAAGTTGAACTTTAGCTTGCTTCAATATTGTTGTGCTTATGCTTAATAGCTAAATAATTCAGGTTCTCTGACAAAACGGACCAGCTAAGTTTGACTGTCTTCTGAAATGATTCAGTGTGTGTGTGTCTCTCTCTGTTAGCAAATAGTAAGTGAAAGTAAGTTGGCTGTACGTGTGTACTTAGTTTTAGCTATTTTACTGCCCCTCCTCTTTGGTTACAATCGGCCAATAACATTCATCAACATCATTATTTTTATTTTACTTCCCCCACTCAAATCCAGCAGCGATCTTTTCTCTCTATGTCGAATCTTTTCTCTCTATGTCGAATCTTTTGTCTCTATGTAGAATAATCTTGGACTAATAGAGTTAAGGTTAGGCACATTCGACCACAGGTTCGATAGACACAGATACGTTTTTCGTATTCTGCGCTTTCATTATCGTTTGTTAAAACGATAACGAAAATACCTGAAATTCGGATGAAAATGCATTCGGACGAAAACGAATGCACATGTCTACTGTAGAGAGAATACAACAGTAGAGTAATAGAAGCCCCTCCCAAAGATATTTTCCAGCAGATGCCAAAGAACAGGGAAAAGTCATGTGACCACACAACAGCCCTGCGGGAAAAAGTTACTTATACAGTTGTGCTCAAAAGTTTGCATACCCTGGCAACATTTGTGAAATTTTCGCATTAATATTGAAAATATAACTGATCATGCCAAAAAACTATAGTAAAGGTCTTGCGAGCTACCAAATCAAAGTTCCCCTATCTAATAATAGTATAATGACAGCTGCTAGCACTAACCTTGTCCCATACTAACGTGTGAGAATCACAGATAAATAAATAAAGTGCTGTGCTATCCCCTTAATGATCTGCTGAACTTGCAGCAAAAACCTAAATAACAAAATTGTTCATTAAAGCGATGTGTCTATAAATCAAATCAAAGAATATAATATAAAAGCGACTAAAGTCGTCATTCAGCTTACAACATCATATAGTGTGAATATACACACATTTCATAAAAATATAATTATTAATATAAAAGTGATCCATAAAGTGCTCAAGTGCATATAAGTCCATGTAAAGGCCCGTACACACGATCGGACTTTTTGACAACAAACATGCAAAGTGGAGATACATCCGACTGTGTGTATGCTCCATCGGACAAACTTTTTCTGTTTTCATCGGACTTTTGTTGGCTGTGTGAACGCACAAACTTTCCGGCAACAAAAGTCCGATGGAGCAAAGTCCGATCGTGTGTACACAAAACCATCAGACTTTTGTACAAACTACAGTACACAGCCGCGAGAATGTTTCCAGCACAATCCCATCGCAGTGGTTCTCGGCGACAGGGTACAGTACATCTCGCGCTGGCTGCAATAGGAAAAACACATTTTCCTATTGCAGCCAGCACGAGAGGGAATTCCCCTCTGGGAGCATACCAGGTCCTTAGGTCTGGTATGGATTGTAAGGGGAACCCCCTACACTGAAAAAACGGCATGGGGGCCCCCCAAAATCCATACCAGACCCTTATCCGAGCAAGCAGGCCGGCCGGTCAGGAAAGGGGGTGGGGACGAGCGAGGGCCCCCCCTCCTGAACCGTACCAGGCTGCATGCCCTCAACATGGGGGTGGGTGCTTTGGGGGAGGGGGCGCCCATGTTGATGAGGACAAGGGCCTCTTCCCGACAACCCTGGCCGTTGGTTGTTGAGGTCCCCCAGATCCCGGCCCCCCACCCTATGTGAATGAGTATGGGGTACATCGTACCCCTACCCATTCACCTAGGGAAAAAAGTGTCAATAAAAAAAACACACTAAACAGGTTTTTAAAGTAATTTATTAGGCAGCCCTGGGGGTCTCCTTCCGACTTCGGGGGTCTTCTTCTGACTTCAGGGGTCTCTCCGGCCTCTTCTCCCAATGTCCAGTTCTTCTCTGCTCTCTCCGGCCTCTTCTCTCGGTATCCGGTTCTTCTCCCGGTGTCCGGTTATTCTGCCGAGCTCTTCCGCTATCTTCTGCTCTTTTGCCGCTCTCTTGCTAGCGTTGGCCTGGTCTTCTTCGTTATCTTCTTTCCTCTTCTCTTCTTCCGATATTGACACAATGCTCTCTCCCGCTGTAATACTGTGTGAGCGCCTCGCAATGACATATATAGGCCTGGGGCGTGGTCACCGGGTGATGTCATCCGGTGACCATGCCCCCTTATGGCGTCTTATGATGCCCCAGGACTGTGACGTCATAAGGGGGCGTGGTCACCAGATGACATCACCCGGTGACCATGACTATATAAGTCATCATGAGGCACTCACACAGCATTACAGCGGGAGAGAGTGTCGTGTCAACATCAGAAGAAGAGAAGAGGAAAGAAAACGACGAAGAAGACCGGGCCACCGCTAGCAAGAGAGCGGCAAAAGAGCAGAAGATAGCGGAGGAGCCCGGCAGAAGAACCGGACACCAGGAGAAGAACTGGGGCATGCGGCCTGGTGCGGTTCAGGAGGTGGGGGCGCTTGCTCGTCCCCACCCCCTTTCCTGACCGGCCGGGCTGCGTGCTCAGATAAGGGTCTGGTATGGATTTTGGGGAGAACCCCCATGTTTTCTTGGCGTAGGGGGTTCCCCTTAAGATCCATACCAGACCTAAGGGCTTGGTATGCCCCATGCCAGTTTTTTATCTAAAATTTGGCGTGGAGTTCCCTCTCATGATTCATACCAAACACAGTGCCTGGCATTGGCGGGGATCCAAGTCGGATCCCCGCACCAGTGTGAACCCGGCTCGCAAGGTGTCAATCTCGACGATAAAAGCGGTGAGATTGACACAATATCGGACAATACAGAAGTTGACCAAAGGGTGGTGGTAAAGAGCTGAAAAACCACGTGATTTGGTGAAAGTTGGCTGAAAAAGTTCTGCCGTGTGTATGCAATACAAACTTATGGCCAACGCCCTTTGTACAAAAATTCACAGGAAAATTTGTACAAAGTCCTATCGTGTGTATGAGGCTTTACTCTGACCACCCAGGATCAGTTTTCAGTGTCCTTAATACAGCAATAATAAACGTGACTTGGTAGGTGATTGTGAATATAGCTATCTGCAGCAGTGATTACACTTAGGAGCTCCCCACCCCAAGGTAATGGTCCCTCACCTATATGAAAAATATACCTAGATCAAGGTTTGATCTAGGTCAGCCCAGGGTTAGTGTTTGAGTCAAGGTCAGGGTCAAAGGTCATTTTTTTGGACAGGATTTTTTTTTTTTAATTATGTACCAGTGTCAGATAGTCAGTGTGTTTTAAGTAGGATGAAAAAAAGCAAAATGCGCACTCTTGTTTCTGGGCTGTACTACGGGTACAAACTAACATATACATATGTGGTATCACTGCGATTGTCAGGAGCAGAAGAATTTATTTTGGGTTGTTCTTTGGTGGTAGGTTATGGTAGTAGCAAGAAATATATAATTAAATTTACCAAAACTTTTTTTTACAATTTTAGGCTAGTAAATTTACTAAAACCAGTGCAAAATCTGGTGCAGCTCTGCTTAGAAACCAACCAGCTTCCATTTCTTTTTTTCTGGTCAAAGCTTAATCGAACAAGCTGAAGTTAGACGCTGATTGGCTACCATGCACAGCTGCACCAGATTGTGCAGTCATCAGTTTTAGTAAATCAATCCAAAATTGATATGCTCTTTCCCATTAAGTTTGAAACTGTCAGCCATTATTGGTTGGCAGGGGGAAAGTTCTAATATTTGGCACAATTTAAAATTATATATAGAAGTATGTTGATGACAAATAATGAGTGTTATACTTTACTGTTTTTTTCCCCTTTTGATTTGTAAATGTTTTGCCATTAGTCCATCTCACTTATTGCTGTTTAACCAGAACAGGAAGTGAAGAGATACTATACAATAGAGACATGGCGATAAATTAATTACATTTTTTTCGAGCGGGGAAGGGTTAACACATCTGTGCATTTTTTGTCACTATCTATGCCTATTTCAAGATTTTCTTACTTCCTGTTTTGTCCAAGGGACAGATTTTCTAAGTGGGAACACAGCCACTCAGACATCAATAAACGGCCCCATTCAATCCAAAAATCTTTTTCAATCCAAAATATCTATTTAAAAAAGTTTTGCTTGGAGCAAATGTTTACCAAGTTTGTCCTCTTGAATTGACAAATCATTTGTTTTTACTCCGGACAAACATATCTGCGTAGATGAGTCCTTGTCCACTTTAACGGCAGGCTGGGCTTCAAGCAATTTATCCCCAGAAAAAGGGCCCAATATGGGGTGAAAATTTTAAAATTATGCGATGAACCACAGGGTACACCTATGCCTTCATGGTGTATGAAGGGAAGGACACTGAGCTGCATCCCCCCGAATGCCCAGACTACATAGGATAAAGCGGAAAAGTCATTTGGGGCCTCCTGGAAAAAAGTTATCACCTGTATGTAGATAACTTCTACACCAGGTAGCCCCTTTTCCACAGCCTTCACCCGAAGAAGGCAGCCAGGGCACCATAAGAAAGAACATGTAAGGTACCTGTGGTAGGTAATGTCCGAAGTGGATCTCGTATGCTGAGGATTCAGACGAAAATGTAGTCAGGCAGATCAAGTCGGCAACAGATCAGGCAAAGCGGTACAAACTCAAAATCCAAAGAATGGGCAGGCAGGCGAAGGTCATACACGTGCTGGCGGTGAGGTACCAAATCAGCAGGCTGGAGAGTGGTCAAGAATTCAGGCAGAGGTTCAATACACAGTAGTCAAAATCACAGCACTATCAATACACCCAAGGAGGAAGTCCAAACAAACAGGCACTGAGTAACAGGTAGTGCTGTTATTTATGGGCTGCTTGATTGTACATTGTCCGCAGTTGGCAGCAGGTGGGGCTAGTGAGTCCAAGGCAATGCATCAAGCTGGGAGAACATTGCAATAACTCCAGAGCTCCTCCGTGGCACAACAGGTAAGACTGCAGCTGTGGGACCAGGAACATCCTGGTTCAAAGACACGCAGGTACATGACAGAACAAGAAGGGCTTCCCTCAAAGGCTTGTTAATATGAAGCTAAGAAGAGTAGCGTTGCCGAGTCTGCAAAATGAGGAAATTATGCCTGTGATGTGGAGAGACAGAAGGGAGGTCTACATACAGTCTTCGAACCACAATAACACCTACGTGGAAATACCCAGAAGGAATGGCCCAATCCAAAAACCAACATGTGTCCATGAATACAATTTGTTCATGGGGGGAGTCAACTTCAGTGATCAAATGCTCAAACCCTACCTTGCCACAAGATGAACATACCATTGGTATAAAAATGTCTCAATTTATCTTTTTAATTTGGCCATATAAAAATCGTATATAATATACCACAACTCCACCTAAAGACCCATATCCTTCCTTGGCTATCAGGAGGAAATCATCACTGCCCTTATATTCCTGAACTGCCCTCTAGAAAACATGCCATCAGATGTGATAAGCAGACTGAACACCATTTTCACAACAAAATCACTCCCAGACAAACAGGCCAAAAAATGGGTGTGGTCCAGAAGAGGAGTTAGAAGAGACACCTCTTATTATTGTCCCCAGTGTCCTTCCCAACCTGCATAGGTGACTGTTTTCAACATTACCATACTTCTCTACATTATTAGTGAAGCATGGTAAATATAATCCTCAATTCCTGGCATTTACCTTCACACCCCTTATGACACTGACCCTGGCCTGTTATTCGACCACGCCTTTGCCTGCCGTCTAAACTGTACATACTTCTGCCTGCTCCGGAACTGACCCTGGCCTGTTATTTCATCATACCTGCAGGTGTTACTTAACCCCCCTAGCGGTATTCCCGAGTCTGGCTCGGGGTGGATTTTCAATACCAAAAGCGGTATCCCCGAGCCAGACTCGGGATTGCATCGCAGAATCCAGGAAGAGTTTACTTACCTTGTCCCCTGCATCCTGCGATGTCTCCCCGCTGTGATCGGCGAGCCACTGTGTCTCGCTCGATTCACAGTGCCGAGCTCCGTTCCCTGCGAGCGTTGCGACGCACAGGGACGGAGTTCGGTGGCAAATTCAAAAAGTGAAACACACAGTACAGATACAGTATACTGTAATCTTACAGATTACAGTACTGTATCAAATAATTACACATCCCCTTTGTCCCTAGTGGTCTGCGCAGTGTCCTGCATGCACTTTTATATTATAAACACTGTTCTTGCTGTCTGGAAACTGGAGATTGTCCATAGCAACCAAAACTGTCCCTTTACATCAAAAGTGGCTTTAGAGCAGCTAGAAAACAGAGATAATAAATTAGAATCACTTGCAGAATTAAGCGATAGTGATTTGTGGGAAAATCCGTCATCAAACACTAAAAGTAACGAAAGCGACAATTCTGCAACTGAGCAAATTTCAGTGTTTTTGATTTGATTACATTATTGAATAATTTTTATTATTATTATATTATTATTTGTTATAATTATTTATAGTTATTTATTATATTATAATTTTTTATTTCGTTTTTCAAACTTTATCATACCCAGGATGTCTACTAGACTCTGGTTTGGACAGATTTAAGTGAATTATTCCTAAGAATTACAGGCCTACAATATAAAACGCCAAATTTCTGTGCAAAATAATGGTACCGCTTTCAGCACCTAAAATCTGAAATAATCATACCGCCAGGGAGGTTAAATGTTGGGCCTCTGTATGTGGCCAGGCTGTGTAAATGTCTCACACGTGTGGCATCGCCAGACTCAGGAGGAGTAGCAGAATGTATTTTGGGGTGCACTTTTTGCTATGTACATGCTATGTGTTGGAAATATCTTGAAAAAGGACAACTTTGTGTAATAAAAAAGTATTTTCATTTTTTTCCCTGATTTTCCAAAAGCTTGTGGAAAAAAATGACATGTTCAAAGACTCATTATGCCTCATAGAATATACATTGGGGTGTTTGCTGTCCAAAATTGGGTCATTTTGTGAGCGTTTCTATTGTTCTGGTGCTCCAGGGCCTTCAAACTTGTAATAGGTAGTTGAAAAATTGGATGTGTAATTTATGCTCCTAGAATGCCTGAAGGTGCTCCTTCAATGTTGGGCCTCTTTATGTGGCTAGGCTGTTAAAAAATCTCACAAATGTGGTATCACCATACTCAGGAGGAGTAGCATAACGCGTTTTGGGGTGTAGTTGCAAGTATGCATATGCCCTGTGAGAGAAATAACATGTTAATATGACAATTTTGTGAAAAAAAATATTAATTTTACAAAGAATTGTGGGAAAAAATGACAACTTCAAAAAGTTCACCATGCCTCTTACTAGATAGCTTGAAATGTCTACTTTCCAAAGATGGGTAATTTTGGGGGTATTTGTACTTTCCTGGCTTGTTAGTGTCAAGAAATGAGATAGGCCGTCAGTACATCAGGTGTGATCAAGTGTGATAAATTTTCAATGATCACTTGCTTGTAGATTCTCTAACTTTCACACAGCCCAAATGATATATACTTATTTATGTTATTTTTTACCAAAGCAATGTAGCAGTAAAAATTTTGGCAAAGTAGGCACTTTTTATTTTTCACGCTCGATGATCGGGTCTGAACTTTTGCTATGTTGAGCAACGTTGTAGGAAAGAGGTACCCTTTTTAGCAGATTACTTACAGACTCCTTGAATCCAAAGGACAAAACAGCTTTCTTTTAGCAGATCTTGAATACCTGGGTAAGCCTCTCTCACAGACTTAGCAGCCAGCAGAACTCTTGGATAAGTCTCTCTCACAGACTTAGCAGCCAATAGAACTCTTGGATGTGTCTCTCTTACAGACTTAGCAGCCAGGAGCTAGTTACCTTGATAAGATTGTAGAACAGCTTGACAGTACCAGAACCTTTAAGCCGACCTGGCAGTACTGTAAGGGTAGTTAAGATTTAGGTGCATCCTCCAAACTAGTCACCAGGCCCTCCTGAGAGACCAGCCTTCATTCTGATTCTCTCCAGCAAGGGTCCTCCCCTGGATCTCCTTAGCTTGGCTTGTCTTCTTTTATGCAGGCAAGACAGCCTAAGGACCACCTCAGGATTAGTAGGCCCCAGACAGGCTTCTGGGCCTACTGCAGAACTTGCATCAGCACACCCTCAGGCCAGAAGGGACCCGAGGTGACGACTGACTAAAGCACATGGCATCTGTCCAATAAATACCCCTTCCCAGAATTCACAACGGCCAGGCACCTCCTACTGGGCTGTTTCTGGATAAAGAATATTCATTACAGCTCAACCTAGTTGTAATTCTCACACTGTCCTGTGGTACAAGTGACACCTACTGGCAACAGTGGGAAATGCACAACACAGTCAAGTTTAGAACAGAACCAAATATACAATCAAATCTGAGCTGTTTACAGCTCAGCCAAAAACTAAATTTACACTATAGCCCCTTTTTAGGAACAGGGGGCTACAGCTGCTAGAAACTGTAGAACAAGACCTAATTCTACTTCATTTATTCTGTGCATCTGTGCTTCCTCTATCTCTCCTGATGTTTCTTGATTGTTTTTCTACCAATCACCATTAATCAGAGAGGCAGCACAGATATGAAGAACCAAATTTCTACCTCCACCAAGATGGTCACCTTCACACAGAGACCCACTGTTGAACAAGGCATGGTAAGACAGTAATGAGTGAAAAGATGCGTTTCAGGAAGCCTACAGACAATACAGACGAGTGGTCATTTGCCTCTTGCTTGCCTTTTTTGGGCACAGCTTCCACAGTTCAGGACCTGTTACGAAGATACATAAGGGCATGTCTAAAATAACATTGGAAAGTCCTTTCAATATAAACAAAAAGTAAAAGAAAAACAATCACTTTGTTGTCAACCAAGAAAAACTCTTAAACAAATACTCGTAAATAAACTTCTAAGAGTGTATTTTAATGCATGGGTAAGTGAATGTGCAGCGGCCTGGGGTCAGAGAAACGATATCGCTACCGTATTTTTCAGTCAGATGTGGTTTAAATTTTCTTGGTTGATTCACTTTGCATCATCAGGTCAGCCTATCTCATTCTGTTCTGTTGCCAAGTGCTATCTTCTGTTATGCCAAGCATGACAATATTAACACATTTCTTCAGACAGGATCTCGGCAGGAATTCCAGACGACAGTCACAGGCTGGTCTGAAAATCTGTCAGCTGAGACATCGCTATGAGCTAGGTGTATTTATGGGTAAAGAAAAACAAATCTGTTTACTGTTGTATTTTTCTTTCATAAAATTGCAATATGTACTAAGCTGATATGTCTCTGTTAATTTCATCGAGAAGATGCATTTAAATAGCCTAGAAGGCTCAGTAAGTATACATTTCAGTTTGATTTAGGTAGGAATTATAGTCCTTGAAGTAAACATAACCCTTAACTGGATGGCATTTCGTTTTCTAAAGCACTGTGTATCATAAACAATTACTTTTTTAAATAAAATAACACTTTTAATGTTTTTATCTTTTGTTATATCTCAGTGTTGCTGATATCTTCAGCTTCTTTTCAGCCACTTCAAGTCTATGTAGTGCACATTGAAACAGTCACTTGTAGTCTTTATCAAACGCTTATGTTCCAGAGTATTAACATGGGAGTATAACTGAGAGACAGAGTGTTGTCATCCTACATTATGTGGCTGGCTACACAAGTATGGACAATTATATTACTTTACCTGCATACCTGAAAATTCTCTGAAGTATTCTCTTTTTTTTGCCAATACCTTGTCATAGCAAGGCCTTTTCTGTTATCACCAATTTTGCCCAGGCTTCACAGTAAAACAATAAGGCAGTCTGTGTCAGTAGGGTTTACCTTTGCCATTAGAGGAGCTGTATTTCTCCACAGATAGTCACTTCACTTTGCCTCAGTGACCTTTAGTATTCCTCCTAAAGGTTGGACTTTAGTGTTACCAGCATACAATGAAATAATAAAATCACAATTGTAATATATATTTATACATATAAAAAAAAGGTTTTTTTTATTCTTAAAAATATTTTAAAGGTTTGTGATGAAACATGTAGTTTACAGACAATCCTCCTACCCCCATTCTAATTACTCCATGTACTACCACCTTGCATAATGCAAGTAAGTATTTTCAGAATACATCCATGTTGTACAATATTGTATATGCCATTTTCAATGCCAAGTATGCTGAGTGGGAGGGAGGTGGTTCTTAGAAAACTAGGTATGCTTCCTCAAGTAGATGGAGGCAAATCTATAATGACCAAATAAATATTTTTTGTGGGAAAAACAGCATAATATTAAACACTTGAATACACAGCATGTTAAACCCTTTTACTATCCAGGCCATTTTTAATTTTTCAGCATTGACCGTTACTTGGTCATGCATTACTGTACTCAAAATACTTTTTGGAACAGGTAAAGCTTTCTTTTAGTGGTATTGAATTACCACCGTTTAGTTTTACTACTAAAAAAGCAAAGATTTTGATTTCCACTGTGCAATATTATAAATAAATAATCTTCCTTCACAAATTTAGGCCAACATGTATTCTGCTACATTTCTTTGGTTAAAAAAAAAGCTACACATAAATGTATTTCAATAAAAATTGAAATCTCATTCCTTGAGGCCCTAAATGCTAGGACAGCACAAATACCCCCAAATTACTTATTTTTGGAAAGCAGACACAATGGTATTTACTGTAGTAAGATGCATGGGAGTTTTTTGAAGCAGTAATGTTTTGACAGAATGTTTTGGAAATGAACAATGTAGCTAAAATTAGATTTCTTGCACAAATTTCTCACTTTAACACGTTATGTCTCATACAGCTTAGGTAGACTTACAATTACACCTCAAAACACATTCTTCTACTCCTCCTGTATGTGAATACCATATGTATTTGTTTTTTTTGATACCTAGATTCATAGAGGGGCTCAAAATCCAAGAAGCACTTTAAGGCTTCTTAAGGGGAATAAATTCTGCATCCCATTTGCAGGCTACAGATCACATTTCTTGAGGTCCTGAAGAACCAGGAGACAAAAGAAATGCCTAAAAAAATACCACATTTTGAAAAGCAAACCTTTCAACGTATATACTGTCTACAGAGAGATGGTGAGTCTTTTGAAGAGCTTTTGGACAATGAAGAAACAAATAAATTTTTTGTACACAGAGTTGCCAATTAATAAGATATTTGTAACATACAGCAAGGGCATATTTAGAATTACCCACCAAAACACATTCTGCTATTCCTCCTGAATATAGAGATACCATGTATGTAAGATTTGTTTGTGGCCTAGCTGCATAAAGAGATACAAAATGCAAGGAACACGTTAAAGCTTTCAAGGAGCATAGATTACACAACTAATTTCCTAATTTCTTGTCACATTTTGGAGGCCCTGGAGTGCCAGGACAGTAGAAACACATACAAAATTATCATATTTTGGAAAGCAGATACCCCAAAGTATTTTTAAGAGGTATAGTGAGTCTTGTGAAGGTTTCATTTTTTTGACAATATTTAATGAAAATTTATATTTGATATTTGTATATGCATGGGGATACCACATTTTTTCAACCAAGCTTCAGAGAGGAGCCCTGGAGCATAAAGACAGTAGAAACACTTACAAAATGACCACATTTTGGAAAGAAAAATCTCAAAAATATTTTTAAGAGGCATAGTTAGTATTTTGAAGATTACATTTTTTTATCACAAGTTTTTGAAGAAAGGAATGATTTTTTTTTTACATAAAGATGTCAAATAAGATAATATTTTCGACACACAGTATGGACATATTTAGAATTACACTTCAAAACACATTCTGCTTTTTGGCGGGAGGCACCTTTGTTGCTGTTATTGGTAGGGCTCTACCAAATAATTGACTGTATATATATATATATATATATATATATATATATATATATATATATATATATACAGGCATACCCCGCTTTACGGACCGTCACTTTACATACACGGACGTACGGACATACCCGCGAGTGTATGTAAAGTGTCTCACAAGTACAAACAGTGGCGTCGAAATGGGGGTGCGGCCCGCACCTGGGTGACACCAGACCCGCATGTCCTAATAAGCAGGGTGCACTGCAAAGCACCACTGAACTCAGGGCAGGCACCAGCATTAGGCAGCAGCTATTCAGTCTCACATTCTTCACCAATGACCTTGGCTGGCCCCTCTGTCCTGCCCCATAAATTGCAGCTCAGTCCAGTGTCCTCCCAAGGTCTGGGACCTGTCGAGTCACCCCCACATCCTCCTTTGCACAGAGCCCATGCTGCATACTTCTGCTTAACAAACTTCCAGCACACTGGTGCAGCCCATGAGAGCCGGCTTCACGGAACAATAGAGGAAACCACAGGCTTGTTTCCCAGCCCTGCCCCTTCATCTCCCTTAGAGAGCCCATGGAGTGAAGATGCAGCCTCCCATGCTGATCATCCACTCTGTGCTGCTGCTGAAGGGAGCTGAAGCAACAATAAGCAAATACTGGGAGGGCAGCCGGCCGCAGCACTCTATGCTTTCTCACAAACTACAATAGCCAGGTGGACACAAGTGGCATAGCCAGAACATGCTGGCTGGAATCTACATCAACCTGACCCTGCACCATGGTCATGGTGAGTGAGACCACCCCACCTCCCCAGGGGACAGGGACCACCCCACCTCCCCTGGGGACAGGGACCACCCCACTTCCCCTGGGGACAAGGACCACCCCACCCCCCTGGGGACAAGGACCACCCCACCTCCCCCCTGGGGACAGGAACCACCCCATCCTCCCTCAAGACAAGGACTTTGGAGAGCACTGAAAGGGCACCCAGGACTACAATATATCCAATTTTGGGGTCGGCCAGCTTGCAAGAATGGTGGGGGGTGAGGGGGATGAGAGAGACAGTGGGGGGTGAGAGAGGTGGAGGTGGGGGGTAGAGAGAGAGAGAGAGGAGAGAGAGGAGTGTGAGACTCTCCCTCCGCCTTCTCACCTTACCCCAAATTACGCCTAAATTATCTCTGCCTCTCATTGGGCCCCTACTGACCTCGGGTTCTCGTGAGTCTCTGTCCGAGGCACTGCCTTTGTCACTAGCAAGAGCCACTCTGGATGATGAGATCGGTGTGTTGCCTTTATGAGTCCGCAGCCTGTGCAATGTCACTCGGCGCCGGTCCTGACCGCATGTGGTGCGGCCTTTTTATGCGGCATTAGAGCCACCCAGGGGGCGATTGCCACCCTGCCAACCAGCCCAGTCCACCTCTGGATGGCCAAAGGCCAAAGGGTTCATTCATTGTGGCACTTTGGGCAAGATGCTTATCTTGCCTTAAAACAAAGCATTTCTCATTGTATCCTGTTTTGTGGCACGCACATTATTAGAAATTGTACAACAAGCACTTGCTCATCCCGATTATATTGATCATAATAAACATGGTATTCAAACTCTGAGCCACATTACATTAAAAGTCCTTCAGGTGACATAAACATTTATTTTTCTTCCATCCCAACTCATTATTATACATTTATCTCTGTAAACCAAAAAATATGTAAACCCCCAGCAAAGAGTAATTTATGCAACTGATTGCATTCTTGCCTAATTATTCAGTCATATGTGAAACATTCCCAAACAGTGATCCATTATATGAAGTACTGAGGTACACCTAGTGATACATTACACTAATTGCCCTGCCTCTCTATTAATTGATATTTGTATTCTATTGTTCTATTTAGCACCCCCGTCCCCTGTCTCCCATTCCCCTACTTATTGGTTGGTCCATCATTCTATTCAAGAGCAAAAGAAGGCCTGACCACATTTGCAGAAAGAGGAAAGGAACAGATTCTGGGAAGATGTGGGGAGTGGAGGACCATGTGTTCTTTCCAGCTGTGTATATATATTACTAAATATGTGCGGACGTTTTTTGTGGAGCTGTTTTGTCCATACATGGGACAGAAGTATTCTATGCAGTGGGTAAAGACCTCTGCTTGGTCTCATTTGGATCTTGAAAAGGAGTCTGTCTATTTAAACAGCGTGGCCTTGGATGAACATATAGGTAGCTTTACTTAGTGAATACATCTTTCTTTTTACTCTGGAAAGTTTTGTTTTGTCCAACCTAGATGGTTGCTATCTGAATGGATTAAGCGATCGTCTGGGAGGATACACATATTACCCATTTGAGTGATTTTTGTCAAATTTTATTTTCCCCTATTTTTAACCTTTGTAGTTTGAATACCACCTGCTTCCTCTTCCCCTTTTTGGGTGCCTTTATTGGACAGTTTCCAGTGGTCCCTGTATGTTGTAAAGGGCAATATATACAATCACCTATGATTCCTACTTCTGCTGAGGGAATGCTTTTTCCATTGATATAGCAAAAAATGTAAGTTTGATCTGTTATGTTTTGAAACTGTTTTAGTATGAGATTCATATATATGAATTCTAAAAGGCAATAATATCTTGTATTTTCATAAGTGGTATAAATCCCTGAAGAAGAATATATTTCATATTTACATTTCAAAACATGTCGGATATCCCTAGTACCTATCATCACCTGCATCATGCATGGATGGTATATTTGCAAGTAGTTGGGGAATACCACTTCAGGATAACTAACTGTGCAATAGTATGATATACTATAGGTCTTTTTGTATTTTTCAAAAAAAAAATTGAATTTTAATCATGTTTAATGTGTAATAAACTTTTTTAACTCAATATATAGTTTTTCCCTTCTCAAATTGCCTTAAAAATCCAGATTCAGAGGTATTCATATTTTTTCAAACATATAAATGATTAATCTGATGGGTGATGATCGGCAACATGTATTGTTTTTCTACAATTGTAAGTAGTTTGAGGAACTTGTTAATACCTCCTCCTACCTCCTCCTTCTCTCTTGATCATATGTATATGCATATAATTTGATAGCCCTGGCAATTAAATGATGGTATATCATATATATATATTGATATAAACGATCACCTTGTAAAACAACCCATTCAGTTTAAAATATAAATAATAGGCAAAACATTTGTGTATACATTTAAAAAAAAAACATAAATACCTTTTTTATCCCCTTTTTTATACGTGATCGCATTCCCTATGTTCTCAGCTTCACAAGAGCTGGGGGAGGAGCAGCAACAACACACTGAACTTCCCAGTGAATGGTTGTGCAGGGGGGGGTCAGGAAAAGTCTGATCATTGAAGGAGCACAGTTAGAGAACTGACCATAGTGTGTTTTCCTGCCTAGTATGGTCAGTTTTTAATAGGAAAGCAGAAGGACTGGCAGGATCACCAGGGATTTCACACAAAAGCAGCAATACAAAGAGGACAGGCTACCTTTTCATACAAGTACATGGTGCGGCAGACACATATCAAGGATATGAAATGTTGGGTTTACACACTTTTTAAATCTGAGGTACTGTCCATATGGTATACTGTGTAAGGATTCAGGATGGGCACTAGAGGCATGGAGAATTGTGTTCCCCAAGGTTGGTTTTCTATTTAAATTTGATATAAGGGAACCATCTTCCTGGGCCCAGATGTCAGTGCCTAAGATGGTAACCTTGTTGTAGTTCATAGTAAATTTAATATTGAACATAAATGACTCCATGTTAACCACAAAGTCATTCAGTTCACTTTGAGTACCTGTCCAATTCAACAAAACATCGTTGATGTACCTGTTCCAAGACAATATGTGGCACGGGTAAATCCTTATTGACTTATCAGAAAACAAGGGTCCTTCCCATCCTGCAGGTGCAGATTGCCAGAGGAGCACAACACGTCTTCATTGCCATCCCCTGAACCTGGAGGTAGTGTGAATCCTGAAATCCATGAGTGATTCCAGTACATAAGAATTTTATTTCCAAGATGATTACTCCCAATCCCACAGAAAAGCTGCTATCGGGGATGTGGCGACCGGGCTCCAAGATGGACGCTTAAGACAGGAACCCCGTTCGGCCGCCGGAGATAATCCGTCAACACTTGAGCCCACTGGCTACATCCATGCTGCCATCAGCCTGCCACACTGCCCAGAGATGGCGAGGCAAAGAAAGAACCTGCCGCAGCCGCATAAAATGTCAAACTTCTTCTCCACAGCCCCGCACGGGCTAAAACAAAATGGCGGCAGCGTCCGGGAACAACGGCCAGAGTACAAAGCCATAGAGCACAACAACAGCCATGCAGAAGCCCAGCCAAATCAAAAGAAAGGAGGCATTCCCCAGCTAGGCTGCAAGCTGACACAGGCATGGAGGTAAGTGGGCCACCAAAAGCTGATCCCTCTCAGGATATACCCTACAGTGATCCCATAGCTGAATTCCCCACATCAGACAGACCAATCTCTGACACAATGCTAAAAGAAATGTTACTGTCCCTAAGGTCCTCACTACAAACAGACATGATCAAATGGATTTATAAGTGTCAGAGAGAGGTCCAAGCCATTGGACACAGGGTATAACAAGTTGAAAATAAGATAGATGAGTATTCGTCCTCATATAATGTGCTGGGTGATGCTGACACTGCTCAGGGAGATGAAATCGCATGGTTTAAAGATAAAGTTGCAGATTTAGAGGAAAGGTCCAGAAGGAACAAACTTAAACTAAGAGGCATCCCAGAATCTGCCCCACATAACCAGCTCCTACAATATGCCCACACCCTATTCTCCACCTTGGTTCTAACACTGACAGTAGAGGACCTCATAGTGGACAGAATCTATAGGGTCCCTAAACCCTCTTTCTTCCTGAAAAACACCAAGGGATGTGTTACTAAGGGTCCATTACGATCACATGAAGGAACAAATCCTACAAGCATCGCGTAAACCCAGCAACATCCCTCCACAATACACCACTATACAGCTGTTTCCTGACCTATCCAGGCATTCATTACAATGCCACCGTAACCTGGCATCAGTCACCAAGGCCTTAAGAAACCACAAGGTCCTCCACAAATGGAAATACCCTGCAAGGCTCTCCATCACTCATAATGGGACCACCACATCAATTAACACGCTTGGAGGAAGGGCTTGTAGCCCTAAGGCAATGGGGCATACTCCCAGACCAGGCCTCATACCCATTACCTCCCTCAAGGCCACAACCAGTCCAAAATGAATGGCAAGTGGTGTCACACAAACCTTTAAACAAGAAACACTCCAGTGGAAGCTCATAACCGATTAACACAGTAACCCATAAAAATTTCCGGTTATATGAGTTAACAGTGTTTTTTCTCCTTTTCCCTCCAAATACCGACAGCAGTTATATCTGCACGAGGATCCGTTATAAGATCCCTTTCTTATATTCCCTTTTTTAACACTACATGTTTTTTGTTCCTTTTGTTATTTTTTCAATACACACAGCTCAATCCGAAGATACTGCTACCCATCCAACAAAGGACACAAGCTTCAAATCAACTTTCCATACTGCAATGAACTATACAAACACAGACCCTGCAGACGCAGTGAGTACATACACCACCTATCTATACAGCAACATGCATTTCACCCGAAATGATGATTACATGCCTTTTGATTAATGTAAGGGGCCTAAACCACCCTGCAAAAAGATTCTCAATGTGGAAAGAAGCCTGCAAGCAGAGGGCGGACATCCTCTGTGTGTAGGAAACCCATTTCCAGCTGACCAAAATTCCACAATGCTCACATTGAGACTACCCACATATATTTCTGACTTGCACACCTAACCACAAAAAAGGAGCGGTATTGCTAGCTATCAAAAACTCCCTTTCCTTTCAACACAAGGAGACATTTCTAGATGGAGGGGTAGATACCCTTTTGTAACGGAAGACATCAATTCCCAACCATACACGATGGTAACACTCTATGCCCCGAACTCCCACCAACTTCGATTTATATAGAAAGTGATCAAAAAAGCTAACTCTATGAAGTATGGAAAACTCCTGGTTTCTGGAGACTCTAATAAAATATCAGATCCGAAAATGGACACCACTACGAGCAAACCTATTGGCACGGCATCCCTTTGTACATTACTCCACACAGAGGATTTGTTCGATGTATGGAGGTGCCTTCATGCCAACGAGAAGGACTACACCTTTTTCTTGCTTAAACATTGTTCATATTCACGTATAGATATGTATATAATGGACAAATGACTCCTGCAACAAGTATTAAATACTCAAATTCATGACATTATGTGGTCAGACCATGCTGCAATATTTTTGTCTATAAGAGAACAGGGTGTCTCCTCTTCCTCCCCAATCTGGCGCTGCAACGTTAGACTGTTACAAGAACCCCAAACCCACACAACACTATCCCAGCATCTTCAGGAATTTTTTTGGATAACGATTCGTCTGTAAATGACCCATATACACTATGGAATGCCCATAAGGCCCTTATTAGGGGCATATTTATACAATTAGGGGCCAAATAGAAAAAAAAACACTTTACATCCAAACTAAACACCTTACTACAGTATCCGAAATCCACACCAGATGGGATTTGTGAAGGGGAGACAAACCTCAGAGAAACAAGGCAACCTGTGACACCCTCTAGGAATAATGACTAATATTAACACCATTGACTATTGATGATTAATGCTAATGAATGTACAACAATACGTACTGTGTGTATTGAACTACTTTATTTTATTGATTTGTTAACATCTGTAAACTCAATAAAAATGTATTGATGAAAAAAAGAAAAAGAAAAGCTGCTATCATTTCAATCCCCTTTTGGTGCAGATTAGAACTATACAGTGGCTCAATATCAATAGCTACTAACCAGGAGTCTGCTGGAATATGGATACTTTAGTGCCGGTTCACAATGATGCAGTGCGAGAACCAAATGTGATTTTTTAACAGGAATCGCACCACATTCCTGTTCAAATCACATCAATGGCAGTGCGGTTTGAGCCATTCATTCTGTATGGTACTGCATCTACACCAAAATCGTACAGGACCCTTTTTTTGCCACCCCAGAGTCCTAAATATGACATAAAATGTTGGCGTCTTAGGGTTTCATTTGTTAAGACACTCAAATGTATCTTTGATAATTATATCTGATGTACACACTTTGTAGACGATAGCAATAAATGTTTGTGATTTTATACTTACATGTGGGGAGTTGTTGCCAGGATGGATCCCCGGGGGCATTGAGCATACCCACTGCATCAAAAGCATAAGGTAGCACTGTAACATTTCCTTCCCTCCCATGCTCACACTGCATATGATTGTTGCCCTCCTCCCATAGATGTGTGCCCTGAAATCATTAATTGTAAAATCTTTCCAAAGTTCCATTACTGAAATTGAGGATTTAGTACTTCTATGTTCATTCTCATATAGTTTTATTTTCAGGTATAGATTTTTGACAACCTCAAACTTATTAAGATCCCTATAGGGGCAAAAGCTTAATCCCAATTATAAAGTATCTGTTCCTTTCTCAGTCAAAGTATTAGAAGACAGGTTGATTACCTCAAGTTTGCTTTCCTTTGTGATTTTCTGATTAGATAGGGATATACATTCTCTAGTCTCTTGTTATCTCTCAGATGCAGATTTCCTAAAAAAGAAAAGAAGAACGGGTGGATCCCTTAGAAATAGTTCCTTCATTGTAAGTATTAATACAAGTGCCAGAGTCTTGTCTGTCATCATGCCCTAAGCAAATATTCTCTAACCTGGACCATCTTGAGTCAGTCTTTGAAGAGTGATACACTAAATTATTGTGCTCAATTAATCTATCATTATCATCATCATCTTTGTTGTGATTCACAAACATATGCTCCTGAGGTGACAGTGTGTTTGTCTGAATATCCTCTCTCTTTATGTGCATTTTAGGCAGTACCCATTAAATAATCTGATTGCAGGTAATTATGTTATGTCATTAATGATAGGAAAAATGAGCAATAATGAAGTTACTTTGATACTCCTTTGTAGATCACTATGTCACGGTTCTGTGCCCCTCCAGTCTTGTGATCCCACACTGAGGACTTTTTTGCTGGATGCATAGTAACATGCACTCTCTGAAAGTGGAATGTAAGTGTTACTAGCAACAATACATATATGGTTTTATTCACATGTGATATGTAAATAATTACTGTTTTGAATATGCACAATATTTATATATGAGTTTAA
Source organism: Aquarana catesbeiana (assembly GCF_042186555.1). Lineage (NCBI taxonomy): Eukaryota > Metazoa > Chordata > Amphibia > Anura > Ranidae > Aquarana > Aquarana catesbeiana. The sequence goes on from NC_133326.1 coordinate 478,185,351, forward strand.
GCCCCATAATGATAGTATCCAGTTGTTTGGTCTACCAATACCTGCAAACTCTCGATGAAGCTTTGAAATGTGTTGAGAACTAATTCAGCCCTTACCCTGCTGCGTGGAATAATGTTGTGAATTAACATATTGATGGTGTTTTTTTTGTTTGTATTTTTTTGCAATTATTAGAAAATTGATAAGAAAGAGTATAGTAGCAGGGTCTGGATATCAAAGGTGTCTACATGTGCTACAGTGCCTTGAAAAAGTATTCAAACCCTTGAAATGTTCCACATTTTGTCATGTTACGACCAAAAAGGTAAATGTATTTTAATGGGATTTTATGTGATAGACCAACACAAAGTGGCACATAATTGTGAAGTGGAAGGAAAATGATAAATGGTTTTCAATTTTATTTTACAAATAAATATCTGAAAAGTGTGGTGTGCATTTGTATTCAGCCTCCTTTACTCTGATACCCCTGACTAAAATCTAGTGGAACCAATTGCCTTCAGAAGTCACCTAATTAGTAAATAGAGTCCACCTGTGTGTAATTTAATCTCGGTATAAATACAGTGGTTCTCTGAAGCCCTCAGAGGTTTGTTAGAGAACCTTAGTGAACAAACAGCATCATGAAGGCCAAAGAACACACCAAACAGGTCAGGGATAAAGTTGTAGAGAAGTTTAAAACAAGGTTAGGTTATAAAGAAAAATCCCAAGCTTTGAACATCTCACAAAGCACTGTTCAATCCATAATCCAAAAAAGGAAAGAGTATGGCACAACTGCAAACCTACTAAGACTTGGCCATCCACCTAAACTGACAGGCCAGGCAAGGAGATCATTAACCGCTTCAGCCTCGGAAGATTTTACCCCCTTCCTGACCAAAGCGTTTTTGCGATTCGGCACTGCGTCTTTTTAACTGACAATTGCGCGGTCGTGCGACGTGTCTCCCAAACAAGATTGATGTCCTTTTTTCCAATAAAGAGAGCTTTCTTTTGGTGATATTTGATCACCTCTGCGATTTTTATTTTTTGCGCTATAAACAAAATAAGAGCAACAATTTTGAAAAAAAACGCATAATTTTTTACATTTTGCTATAATAAATATCCCCCAAAAATATATAAAAAACATTTTTTTCCTCAGTTTAGGCCGATCGTATTCTTCTACACATTTTTGGTAAAAAAAAAAACGCAATAAGCGTTTATTGATTGGTTTGAGCAAAAGTTATAGCGTTTACAAAATAGGGATAGTTTTATGGCATTTTTATTAAGTCTGGCCTTTATGGAAGAATGGCAAGAAGAAAGCCATTGATGAAAGAAAGCCATAAGAAGTCCCGTTTGCAGTTTGTGAGAAGCCATATAGGGGATACAGCAAACATGTGGATGAAGGTGCTCTGGTCAGATGAGACCAAATTGAACATTTTTGCCTAAAAGCAAAAAGCTATGTGTGGCGGAAAACTAACACTGCACATCACCATAAACACATCATTCCCACTGTGAAACATTGTGGTGGCAGCATCATGTTGTGGGGATGATTTTCTTCAGCAGGGACAGGGAAGCTGATCAGAGTTGATGGAAGGATGGACGGAGCCAAATACAGGGCAATCTTAGAAGAAAACTTGTTAGAGTCTGCAAAAGACTTGAAAATGGGGCGGAGGTTCACCTTCCAGCAGGACAGTGACCCTAAACATACAGCCAGAGCTACAATGGAATGGTTTAGATCAAAGCATATTCATGTGTTAGAATGGCCCAGTCAAAGTCCAGACCTAAATCCAATTGAGAATCTGTGGCAAGACTTGAAAATTGCTGTTCACAGACGTTCTCCATCCAATCTGACAGAGCTTGAGAATTTTTGCAAAAAAGAATGGGCAAAAATTTCACTTTCTAGATGTATAAAGCTGGTAACTACATCCCCAAAAAGACTTGCAGCTGTAATTGCAGAGAAAGGTATTTCTACAAATTATTGACTCAGGGGGGCTGAATACAAATGCACGCCACACTTTTCACATATTTATTTGTAAAAAAAATGAAAACCATGTATCATTTTCCTTCCACTTCACAATTATGTGCCACTTTGTGTTGGTCTATCACATAAAATCCCAACAAAATACTGTAACTATACATTTTTGGTTGCAACATGACAAAATGTGGAAAATTTCAAGGGGTATGAATAATTTTTCAAAGCACTGTATATTGTTTTATGGGTGAAGGAATACAATAATATGTAACATCTTTTAAACAAACTATTTTTATTGTTTTTAAATAAATATGATTTTTACTGTGGTGTTGCTAGTGAAAGCATTGAATGCAGTGGGCTCCACCCCTGTTGATCCTGGGGTGTATGTAGCAGTCTCTGCATCTCAACACTGGACTTTGAGTGTAGATTTAACATTTCACACTATAACTAATGGTTTCCATTGATGTTCCTCTTTCTTTTTTTTTAGCTCTATTGAAATTCCAAAAACTATGAGTACTAGCATTGTATACTGCATATCATAGCTTTCTACTGCCATTAAGGTGCGCAAAGACCAGTGGGTGAAAGCCATTTTGATTTCAAATACTTTCATTCATTTAGAGCAGCTTACACAATAGATCACAAACTATTTGGGAAATACAATGTCATGGGTTTATGTACAACCTGAATAAAACATGTACACTGGACTTCATTTCACTGAAGAAATTACTGATGTTAGCAATACTGATGTTAAAATATCCCACTGAGGAATATGTTTTCGAAATACATTATAGTAAGTAACGCAATTTTAAATCATACAATGTATATATATATTTGCTCAAAAAAACCTTGTATATATATTTGCTCACAAAAAGGCTTGTTCACACCACAATTTCGGCATCCCAGGTGTTTCTGCATGAGTGTTTACGGACATTTTTAATGAATCTGTAATGAATTTGGAAAGCATAGCAGTTTTTTCCCCACTTGTGTTTATGTGCATTTCGGTGCGTTTACATGCATTTAGACACGCTCCATAGGAAAAAACTGTATGCTGCTATATTTTTTTTTTATTTAAAGAATTGGAACTGAATGCACTGCTGTGAACTAGGCTGATCGGAAAACATTGCATTTGTTGTGCATGCATTCTAGATGTGTTTAAAAAACCCTTTTCCTTATTAAGAACATGCAAAGCGTACTCTGAATGACATTAATGCCAAGAAGCCGACCTCTTGTGTTCATAATGCAGCAGGGCAGCCACTCAGCATGGAACTCAGAAGCTAGTGGGGTTACTGGGGTAACGATGTCTACTACAGTAATTTACAGCTTCTAGAGGGATCCCACAGTAATGGTATATGCATGGTTACATTGGGCCAAGTTAGACCAATATAATTAAGTAAAAAATGCCATACTGGGAATTCTTAGTAGTGCATATTTTTGTGTTAAGTATCTATATTGTTATGTATTTGTGTATAATCAATAATCATAGTTATAGATACGATATATCCTTATTGTCCTGACTTATAGTACAATATAGAAACATTATGCATTTAATGTTTTATATACACAGTTAATATATAATATAATATAATGAGTTCTATGAATAAGCAGCATATAAGACATTTAGTTTTATAAGTCAAGTTAGCAAGAGTTCAATAACAGAATCAAGGTAACAAGGGTTCAGTGACAGAAAGTTATGAACATATTTTCCTGACCTTGGCATGAGGAACAATAGAGCAAAACAGCTGTCTTTTACCCTTGATATGAGGGAGTCTATTTAGACAAGAAGAACAAAAAGGTGGAATTATTATATGATTTTTGGGAGTAATTCAAGGCAACACGTGGTTCAATTCAAATCATTTTAAATAGGGTTTGCAAACCGGTATTCTTAGAACTTGTCTGAATAGCTTGCTCCTGCTGGTTGAATAAATCCCCGTCTGGTATTTATTTTACTTCACCATGTATCTTTATGGACTAGCTACCTTTGGAATAATCACTTCCAATACTTTCCACTTTGACCCTGTTAGTACGGAGGGGGTTGCTAAACTTTTCTTTTACACTGTACATTGCCTTAACCATCTGCCTGCTCTCTTGCATCCCATTCTCTTGCAACTACTCGTGCCTTCCTCTTGATCTATTCCCTCTCTACTGTCATCTTCCACTTCCTACTAAAGCATGCACTGGTCACCATATACTTGTGTAGTGGGTAGCACTCTCACCTAGCAGTAAAAAGGGTCACTGGTTCGAATCCCAACCACGACACTACCTGCCTGGAGTTTGCATGTTTCCTCCCGGTACTCCCGTTTCCTCCCACACTCCAAAGACATGCTGGTAGGGTAATTGGCTTCTGTCTAAATTGGCCCTAATATATGAATGTGAGTTAGGGACCTTAGATTGTAAGCTCCTTGAGGGTAGGGACCGATGTGAATGTACAATGTATAAGTAAAGTGCTGCATAAATTGACAGCGCTATACAAGTACCTTAAATAATAATAATAATATACTGATTCCATATATACCCATATTTAAAAAGCCTACATTGGACCCAGCCAGCCTGAACAACTTAGGGCCCATCTCCTGCTCCCATTTAACCTCAAAATTGTAGAACACCTAGCTTACAGCCATCTAAGCTGCTACCTCACCTTCACAACCTTCTCAACCCCTTACAGTCTGGCTTCCCTTTGCAGTACTCTTATGAAACTGCCCTTTTAAAAGTCTCTAACGATTAGGTAACTGCTAAAAGTGATGGTCACTACTCCATACTGAACTACTTTTCTGCTGTTTTTGATGAGTTGATCATCCTCATTTAAGAATTTCACTTTCTTGACAGCCAAGACTCTCTTCTGGTTCTAATGCCTATTTATCAAAGTACTCATTTAATGTTACTTAAATTCCACCTTCTCCTCTACTCCTCCTCATTTTATAGGAGTCCTCCAAGGCTCTACCTGCAGACCCCTTCTATTCTTTTTTTTTTTAATTGTTTATGTATAGAAATTTGTATACATTACATATTATGTCTCATAGAAAAATAAAGACATTTCAACTGTCTCAAATATAGTACAGCACTTACAAATAGGGATGAGCTTCGTGTTCGAGTCGAACCCATGTTCGACTCGAACATCGGCTGTTCGATCGTTCGCCGAATTGCGAACGATATGGGCCGTTCGCGCCAAATTCGTGTGGCGCGTCACGGCCCATAATTCACTGTGGCATTGCAGTGCATTGCTTGCTGATGATTGGCCAAGCATGCACTATGACCCGCATGCTTGGCCAATCACAGCGCCGCCTTAACAGAGAGCCATAATTGGCCAAAGCCAAGGAGGCTTTGGCCAATTATGGCTCAGGGGATTTAGTACACGCCCCACACTATATAAGGCCGCCTGCACGGCGGCCCTGTGCAGTGTGTTCCGGTGTGCTTAGAGAGAGAGAGAGACAGTGTCATTTCATTTGAGTTAGCTAGATTAGGCAGGACAGTCAGTCAGTTAGCTGCACTTAAAGTGTATTGTGTATATATATGCATCCCAGGTGTTGCATATATATATATATATACACTGTATTCAGTTTAGCTAGATCCGTTCCTGTTATCTTCTAGACTATTTACATTTAGTGCAGTGCGTCCTGCTCACAGTGTTCAGCTAGATCCGTTCCTGTTATATTCCTACTGACAGGCAGGCTTGTCTTGTTACAGTATTTTGAAGAAAATTACTGGTGTTCTTTTGATCCTATTAGTACCACAGTCAGGCAGCTAGACTATTTACATTTAGTGCAGTGCGTCCTGCTCACAGTGTTCAGCTAGATCCGTTCCTGTTATCTTCTTACTGACAGGCAGGCTTGTCTTGTTACAGTATTTTAAAGAAAATTACTGGTGTTCTTTTGATCCTATTAGTACCACAGTCAGGCAGCTAGACTATTTACAGTTAGTGCAGTGCGTCCTGCCCACAGTGTTCTGCTAAACCTACAAGTAAGTGGGGTGCGTCCTGCTCACAGTGTTCAGCTAAACCTACAAGTTAGTGGGGTGCGTCCACCTCACAGTGTTCAGCTAAACCTACAAGCTAGTGGGGTGCGTCCTGCTCACAGTGTTCAGCTAGATCCGTTTCTGTTATCTTCTTACTGACAGGCAGGCTTGTCTTGTTACAGTAAATACAGCTACCTGAAGAAAATTGCTGGTGTTCTTTTGATCCTATTACTACCACAGTCAGGCAGCTAGACTATTTACAGTTAGTGCAGTGCGTCCTGCTCACAGTGTTCTGCTAAACCTACAAGTTAGTGGGGTGCGTCCTGCTCACAGTGTTCAGCTAAACCTACAAGTTAGTGGGGTGCGTCCACCTCACAGTGTTCAGCTAAACCTACAAGCTAGTGGGGTGCGTCCTGCTCACAGTGTTCAGCTAGATCCGTTTCTGTTATCTTCTTACTGACAGGCAGGCTTGTCTTGTTACAGTAAATACAGCTACCTGAAGAAAATTGCTGGTGTTCTTTTGATCCTATTAGTACCACAGTCAGGCAGCTAGACTATTTACAGTTAGTGCAGTGCGTCCTGCTCACAGTGTTCTGCTAAACCTACAAGTTAGTGGGGTGCGTCCTGCTCACAGTGTTCAGCTAAACCTACAAGTTAGTGGGGTGCGTCCACCTCACAGTGTTCAGCTAAACCTACAAGCTAGTGGGGTGCGTCCTGCTCACAGTGTTCAGCTAGATCCGTTCCTGTTATCTTCTTACTGACAGGCAGGCTTGTCTTGTTACAGTAAATACAGCTACCTGAAGAAAATTGCTGGTGTTCTTTTGATCCTATTAGTACCACAGTCAGGCAGCTAGACTATTTACAGTTAGTGCAGTGCGTCCTGCTCACAGTGTTCTGCTAAACCTACAAGTTAGTGGGGTGCGTCCTGCTCACAGTGTTCAGCTAAACCTACAAGTTAGTGGGGTGCGTCCACCTCACAGTGTTCAGCTAAACCTACAAGCTAGTGGGGTGCGTCTTGCTCACAGTGTTCAGCTAGATCCGTTCCTGTTATCTTCTTACTGACAGGCAGGCTTGTCTTGTTACAGTATTTTAAAGAAAATTGCTGGTGTTCTTTTGATCCTATTAGTACCACAGTCAGGCAGCTAGACTATTTACAGTTAGTGCAGTGCGTGCTGCTCACAGTGTTCTGCTAAACCTACAAGTTAGTGGGGTGCGCCCTGCTCACAGTGTTCAGCTAAACCTACAAGTTAGTGGGGTGCGTCCACCTCACAGTGTTCAGCTAAAGCTACCTGTAGAAGGTTGGTGGTGTTCTCATACTACAGGCAGGCAGTTGATTTTGCTAGCTGCAGTATCAGTACATATATATATATATATATATATATATATATATATATATATATATCGCAGCTTAGTGCAGCTACAGGCCATTAGTATGTCTGGAAGGCCAAGAAGGAGAGGCAGACAGTCACAAGCCAATAAGAGAGGGCAAGCAGGCTCTGTGTCTAGTGCTGGTCGTGGAGACGGTGCATCCTCATCAGCACGTGGCCATGGGACACGCTTGGCCTTTTTTTCGGCAGCTGGCCATGTTGAGCCGCAACATGCGGAAGACTTGGTCGAGTGGATGACCAAGCCGTCCTCATCCTCCTCATCCTCTCTCACCCATGCCCAGGGTACTTTGTCTGGCAAAGCAGTGGCCTCTTCCCTTGGCTCAATGTCATCAGTGACTCCTTCCCTAGCCCCACCATGTCCTCCTGAGGAGTCCCTCGAACTGTTTGACCACAGTGTTGGGTACATGCTCCAGGAGGATGCCCAGCGTTTGGAAGGCTCTGATGATGATACTGAGCTCGATGAAGGCAGTAACACGAGCACGGACAGAGGGGGTGCCCAAGAAGGACAGCAATCTGGCAGTCATGCTCCCCCTGCTGCAGCATACTGCCAGGGTTGCTCCAGTGATGAGGAGGGAGGGGATGATGAGGTCACTGACTCAACGTGGGTGCCTGATAGGAGAGAGGAGGAGGAGGAGGAGGAGGAGGCGGCACATCACCAACGAGGCAGGATGCCCTCCAGGGGCCAGCATAAGGGCAGCACATTGACTGCATCACACCCCAAAGCTCCACATGTGCAGGGCGCTGTCAGTCTCTGCGCGTTATTCAAAAAGTTCTTTGGTGTGGGCCTTTTTTGAGACGAGTGCATCAGATCGCACCGCTGCTATTTGCAACATATGTCTCAAGCGTATCTCGCGTGGCCAAAACATCTCCCGCTTGGGTACCACATGCTTGACCAGACATATGTTGACCTGCCATGCAGTTCGTTGGCAAGCGTATCTAAAAGACCCACACCAAAGAACAAAGAGGACCTCTGCTTGCTCCTCATCAGCTGAGATTTCCAACCCCACTAGACCTTCAGTCCTCTCTGAGACCTGCACTGAGAGGAATGAAGGTGTAGAATTAGGTGTGTCACAGCCACGTACTTGTGGGCAATCTGATTTTGGTACACCGACGTCAGATTGTACCAGGCAAATTTCCCTGCCCCAGCTGCTGCACCGCCGAAAGAAGTTTGCTCCCAGCCATCCACATGCCCAACGGTTGAATGCTAGCTTGGCAAAATTGCTAGCACTTCAACTGCTGCCTTTTCAGTTGGTAGACTCTGCCCCCTTCCGTGAGTTTGTGGAATGTGCGGTTCCTCAGTGGCAGGTACCCAAACGCCACTTTTTCTCACGGAAGGCAATTCCGGCTCTCTACCAGCATGTGGAAGGCAATGTCCATGCCTCGCTGGACAGGGCGGTCAGCGGTAAGGTGCATATTACCGCTGACTCATGGTCCAGCAGGCATGGACAGGGACGTTACCTAAGTTTCACGGCGCATTGGGTGACTCTGCTGGCAGCTGGGAAGGATGCAGGACAAGGTGCAGTAGTGTTGGAGGTTGTTCCGCCACCACGCCTCCAAAATGCTAATGATTGTGACACACCTCTCTCCTCCACCCCCTCCTCTTCTTCTTCCTCCATGGCCTCTTCCTCGGAACCAGCGGTGCTCCGTAGTCGTTCAAGGGGCTACGCAAGTACGCAGGCCAAAAGATGCCATGCGGTGCTTGAGCTGGTGTGCTTGGGGGACAGGAGCCACACTGGGGCAGAGGTTCTGTCAGCTCTGCAGGGGCAGGTTCAGAGGTGGTTGACGCCACACCAACTTAAGGCAGGAATGGTGGTTTGCGACAATGGCACCAACCTCCTCTCTGCCCTCCGACAGGGACAAATGACCCATGTGCCCTGTTTGGCTCACGTCCTTAACTTGGTGGTGCAGCGGTTCTTGGGCAGGTACCCGGGCTTACAGGATGTCCTGAGGCAGGCCAGGAAAGTCTGTGTGCATTTCCGCCGGTCATATAATGCCAGTGCTCGGCTGACGGACCTCCAAAAGGAGTTTAACCTGCCCAAGAACCGCCTAATCTGTGACATGCCCACCAGGTGGAACTCAACGTTGGCCATGCTGCAGCGGCTGCACACGCAGCAGAGGGCCATCAATGAGTACCTGTGCGACTATGGCACCAGGACAGGGTCAGGGGAGCTTGGTTTTTTTTCCCCACGCCAGTGGGCCATGATCAGGGATGCATGCACTGTCCTGTCACCATTTGAGGAGGCCACGAGGATGGTGAGCAGTGACAGTGCATGCATCAGTGACACTGTCCCCCTTGTCCACCTGTTGGAGCACACGCTGCGTGGAATAATGGACAGGGCACTTGAGGCAGAACAGAGGCAGGAAGAGGAGGACTTCCTTAGCTCTCAAGGCCCCCTTTATCCAGACAGTGTTCCTGCGTGCCCGCCGATCACACAGGAAGAGGACGAGGAGGAAGAGGAGGAGGAGGAGGAGGAAGATTGTGTCAGTATGGAGGTGGAGCCTGGCACTCAGCATCAGCAGCAGTCTTTAAGGGATCAGTCCCAAGAAACACATGGACTTGTACGTGGCTGGGAGGAGGTGGCTGCGGACCATGTCGTCCTTAGTGACCCAGAGGACTCCGGACCGAATGCCTCAGCAAACCTACGCTGCATGGCCTCCCTGATCCTGCAAAGCCTGCGTAAGGATCCTCGTATTCGTGGTATCAAGGAGAAGGACCAATACTGGCTGGCAACCCTCCTTGATCCACGTTACAAGGGTAAGGTTGCGGACCTTATCTTGCCATCGCAGAGGGAGCAGAGGATGAAACATCTTCGGGAGGCCTTGCAGAAAGGTCTGTGCAACACGTTCCCAGAGACTGGGAGGTTACAAACTCCTGTTTCTGGACAACGTGTTGCTGAGGCTTCGGTCAGTCAAAGAAGGAGCGGTGGAGAAGGTGGCCGTCTGACCGATGCGTTCAGACAATTTTTTGGTCCGCAGCCCCAAGGTATGATCGGTTCCAGCAACCATCGCCAGCGTCTGTTTTACATGGTGCAGGAATACCTAGGGGCAAGATCAGACTTGGACACCTTTCCCACCGAAAATCCTCTGGGTTACTGGGTCTTGAGGATGGATCACTGGCCAGAGCTTGCACAGTATGCAATTGAGCTACTGGCCTGTCCTGCATCCAGCGTTCTTTCGGAACGCACATTCAGTGCTGCTGGAGGCGTGGTAACCGATCACAGGGTGCGTCTGTCCACTGACTCGGTCGATCGACTGACCTTCATAAAAATGAATGAGTCTTGGATCACCACCAGCTACCAAGCACCTGATGCTGATGTAACCGAATAATTTTTTTTTAAATCTCAGATCCCTTCAAAGACTGCCTATGCTGATGCTGAGTGACTATCCCTGAGTAATTATCCTCTTCCTCCTCAATCATCACGCTGATAGCTTGTAAGAACATTTTTGGTTCTGGGTGCCACCACCAGTGCCTAAGGCACAATTTTTCAGCCCCTGTTTAACAGGGGCATGTAATTACGATTTTTGATGCAATACTTTGCAGCAGGGCTCGTTCCTGCATTCCAACTAGAGTGTCTGTGAGGGGTTGCAGTGTTGTGGCACCAGCACCAGTGCCTAAGGCCTAATTTTTCAGCTCCTGTTCAACAGGGGCATGTAATTACAATTCTTGATCTAATATTTCACAGCAGAGCCCTGTGAGGGCTTACAGTGTTGTGGCCACAGCAACACCTAAGGCCCAAATTTCTGCTGAGTATATAGGGCAGGACCCTACTTTCAAACAACTAACTTACAAACGACTCCTACTTGCAAACGGAAGGAGACAACAGGAAGTGAAATCTACCCCTAGGAAGGGAAATTCTCTCCTGTAAGAGTTAATATGGGAAAAACATTTCTCCTTTCCACTGATGCTTTCCAATCCATTGGGACAAAAAGTGAGGTGAAATCTTCTGAAGAGGAGGAAAGACAGCAAAACAAATGTCACAGGGGTGATAACCCTTCCCTATGTTTTCCAAAAAGCTTAAAAAAGATTTTTTGGCTGGAGCTAAACACGTTAAAAATGTACCCGTTCAAAATTACAAAGAGATTCTACTTAACAACAAACCTACAGCCTGTATACTGCTGTTCAGAGTATATAGGGCCTGGTGGCCCCACACCTTTCCTTATTTTAATTTGGGTGCGGGGTTCCCCTTAATATCCATACAAGACCCAAAGGGCCTGGTAATGGACTGGGGGGTACCCATGCCGTTTGTCTCACTGATTTTCATCCATATTGCCAGGACCCGACATTACATTAAACCCGCAAGCAGTTTTAAATGAGATTTTTTCCTTTAAAAATGACACTTGGTGCAGGGACTGTTCTAAACACGGGAAACACGCGTCACTTTACAGGCATACTATAGACACCCCTCAGGTACGATATTTAAAGGAATATTTCACTTTTTTTTTTTTTTTACTTTAAGCATCATTAAAATCACTGCTCCCGAAAAAACGGCCGTTTTTAAAAGTTTTTTTTGCATTGATACATGTCCCCTGGGGTAGGACCCGGGTCCCCAAACCCTTTTTAGGACAATACCATGCAAATTATCCTTTAAAATGAGCACTTTTGATTTCGAACGTTCGAGTCCCATAGACGTCAATGGGGTTTTAACGTTCGTGCGAACTTTCGGTCCGTTCGCAGGTTCTGGTGCGAACCGAACCGGGGGGTGTTCGGCTCATCCCTACTTACAAACAGTCATATGTGTAATGCAATATAGATACAAGTACATTCAGATGAAGTTATTACAAATAAATGAGCATCCAAGCTAATTTAACATACTGTATCTTATAACAGACATTGTGTGGGAAGCTTATGTGGCTCTGAGTAAAAGAGAGAAAAGTCAGTAAAATAAAATAAAATACAATAAAAGCAAACAAAAAAAATAAAATAAATAAAAACATGAAATGAGGATAACACCGTATATTCAGAGGAAAAAGAAAGAAAAAAGAAATTATCAGGGGTCCCAGGAGTTAAAGATAATTTCAGATTCCAATGAGAACTCCGAATCATCCCATATTTTCCACATTTTGTTAACCACTTGCCGACCGCCTAACGCAAATATACTGCGGCAGAATGGCACCATCAGGCAAAATCACGTACCTGGTACGTGATTTGCCTCCCGCGCGTGGGGGGCGCATCGGTGCCCAAGGCAGTCGGTATTGTTAGGGGAGCGATCCTCTGCCTCTGTAATGTAAACAGCGAAAGAGGAAGTGATGTCATCTCTCCTCGAGTCAGTCTTTTTCTTTCTGGCACCGAGGAGAGAAGACATCAAGTAAGTGCACCAAACACCACACCTACAGTAGAACACTCTAGGCACACTTTTCACCCCCCATAACCCCCGATCACCCCCCTGTACTCCCTGGCACAGTGACACCAATAGCATTTTTTTTTTTTTTTTACTAATTATTGCATTGGTGTCAGTTTGTGACAGTTATAAGTGGTAGGGCAGTTAGTGTTAGGTCTAGAATACCCCCTAACCCCCCTTAATAAAGGTTTAACCCCGTGATCACCCCCCCCCGTCACCAGTGTCATTAAGCAATCGTTTTTCTGATCGCTGTATTAGTGTCACAGGTGATGCTAGTTAAGGAGGTAAGTATTTAGGTTCGCCATCAGCGTTTTATAGCGCCAGGGACCCCATATACTACCTAATAAAGGTTTTAACCCCCTGATTGCCCCCTAGTTAACCCTTTCACCAGTGATCACCGTATAACTGTTACGGGTGACGCTGGTTAGTTAGTTTGTTTTTTATAGTTTCAGGGCACGCGCCGTTTATTACCTAATAAAGGTTTAACCCCCTGATCGCCCGGCGGTGATATAACTTAGGTTTTAGGGTCAGATAGGGTCTGCGTTGCCCCAGGCAGCGTCAGGTTAGCGCCAGTACCGCTAACACCCACGCACGCAGCATACACCTCCCTTAGTGGTATAGTATCTGAACGGATCAATATCTGATCTGATCAGATCTATACTAGCGTCCCCAGCAGTTTTGGGTTTCCAAAAACGCAGTATTAGTGGGATCAGCCCAGATACCTGCTAGCACCTGCATTTTTCCCCTCGGCCCAGCCCTGCCCAGCCCACCCAAGTGCAGTATCAATCGATCACTGTCACTTACAAAACACTAAACACACATAACTGCAGCGTTCGCAGAGTCAGACCTGATCCCTGTGATCGCTAACAGTTTTTTGGTAGCATTTTGATACAGTCGCTAACAGTCAGGAGCTTTTTTACCTGTGAGTCTCACTAGTGTACCATTAAATTTAGAGCCCAAAATGGCAAATCGAAGGTACACTAGTGAAGAGGCCTACATGTTTCTGAGCATGACAGATAGTGAAGTGGAAGTCACTCATCTGTCAGATTCAGGCTCAGAATACGATCCTGTAGACGACAGCGGCTCATTGACAGATAGCTCTGACGACGGAGTTGTGGTCCCTGCCAAGGTCAGGCGTACCAGACCCCAAACTTCTTCTTCTGTCGTTGATGTGCAAGAACCTCAGGTCCCTCGTATGGAGAAGAGCAGTACTAGTGCCGCCATTCCTTCTCGAGAACTGGCAAGCACCAGCAGCCTAGTACACCCTGGTCGTACATCCAGCACTGCAGTAACACGTGGTGACGTGGCGAGTCCCATAAGTGCAGTTCAAGCTGGTGAGGTGGCAAGCACAAGTAGTGTCCCTCTGCCACCAATAAGACGAACACAGGCCCGTCGTGCCCATAGTGCCCTTCCTGCTGCATTCGCCAATCCTAATTGGGAACCCACCACTTCTGCAGCACCTGTACTTCCCCCATTCACTGGCCAACTCGGCATTCAGGTGGAAACAGTTGATTTTATGTCACTTGATTTTTATTCGCTGTTTTGCACTGAAGGTCTCTATAGATCTATTGTGGACCAAAGCAAATTGTACGCTGGTCAACACATCGCCACTATTCCCCAGTCCTCCTTTGCCAGAGATTGGAGACCAATTACGGTTTCCGAATTTAAGCTCTTTCTGGGCCTTTCCCTCAACATGGGCATAACTAAAAAGTGTGAGTTGCGGTCATATTGGTCCACTGACCAATGAATGGTGAATGTTTTGAATGCTACCATACACTAGTTGAGTATTAGCGTTGAGTACTGCACTGCACAGACTAGGCACACTTTCACAGGGTCTCCCAAGATGCCATCGCATTTTGAGAGACCTGAACCTGGACCCCTGTTACAGTTACAAAAGTAACAGTTACAAAAAAAGTGTAAAAAAATATATATATAAAATAAAAAAAAACAAAAATAGTTGTCGTTTTATTGTTCTCTCTCTATTCTCTCTCTGTTGTTCTGCTCTTTTTTTACTGTATTCTATTCTGCAATGTTTTATTGTTATTATGTTTTATCATGTTTGCTTTATAGGTATGCAATTTTTTTATACTTTACTGTTTACTGTGTTTTATTGTTAACCATTTTTTTGTTTTCAGGTACACCATTCAGCTGCAGAGCGGATTTATTTATCTTGACAGCAACAGCGTTTGCTCTCACGATACATAAAGCCGTGACTCCAGCGCTGTCGTAGGTGATTTCACTACCACAGTTAAAAAAAGAGCATATATGCCAAAGCATGGGGGCAGCAGGGGCGGAGGAGCGATTTACTCCTACCTTTTGCGGGTGAATGCCCCCATGCTTCGGCACATATATATTTTAGGCACAAAATGTTTTATTTTTTATTATGTTTTTTTTTGTATTTGCTTTGCAGGTATGGTAAATCTTGTGCCCTGTACATGCGGTCGGATTTTCTGACGGAAAATGTGTGATAGGACCTTGTTGTCGGAAATTCCAACCGTGTGTGGGCTCCATCACACATTTTCCATCGGAATTTCCGACACACAAAGTTGGAGAGCTTCCTATAAAATTTTCCGACAACAAAATCCGTTGTCGGAAATTCCGATCGTGTGTACACAAATCCAACGCACAAAGTGCCACACATGCTCAGAATAAATTAAGGGCCAAAAGCTACAGTAGGTGACCGCGAGATTGTGTCAATCTCGCCGCATTTCTCAGCGAGATTTGACACCTGCGAGTCCCGTCGCAGGAGCCAGCGCCGAGATGGTTCACTCATCGCGAAAGGAAAACTTTGTTTTCCTTCCGCGATGAGTGACAGGCAGTGCTGACAGCTGTCTGGTATGAATCCTGAGGCGGGAACACCGCGCCAAATTTTAAATGAAAAAACCGGCGTGGGTTCCCCCCCCCCAGGGGCATACCAGGCCCTTAGGTCTGGCATGGATTGTAAGGGGAACCCCCTACGCCGAAAAATTGGCGTGGGGGTCCCCCCAGGATACATACCAGACCCTTATCTGAGCACGCAGCCCGGCCGGCCAAGAAAGGGGGTGGGGACGAGCGCCCCTCCTGAGCCGTACCAAGCCGCATGCCTTCAACATTGGGGGGGTGCCTTGGGGGAGGGGGGCGTCCTGCGGGGCCCCCCCACCCCAAAGCACCTTGTCCCCATGTTGATGAGGACAAGGACCTCTTCCCGACAACCCTGGCCGTTGGTTGTCGGGGTCTGCGGGCGGGGGGCTTATCGGAATCCGGGAGCCCTCTTTAATAAGGGGGCCCCCAGATCCCAGCCCCCCACCCTGTGTGAATGAGTTTGGGGTACATGGTACCCCTACCCATTCACCTAGGGAAAAGTGTCAATATAAAAAAAAACACAGTACACAGGTTTTAGGAGTAATTTATTAGTCAGCTCCGGGGTCTTCTTCCAACTTCGGGGGGTCTCCTTCCAACTTCTCCCGGTGTTCGGGCTCTTCTCCCGGTGTTCGGCCTCTTCTCCGGGCCCCGCCGCTATCTTCTTCCAGCTCTATTGCCAGCGAGGGGCCCGGTCTGCTGCCGCTGTCTCGCCGCCGCTGTCTTGCCGCCGCAGGGACTCTGGGGTCACGCCTCCTTATGACGCTAGAGTCCCTGCACATGCTGGGACCATGACATCGTAAGGGGGCGGGGTCACCGCCTATATAAATGGCTCCGCAGCTCGCACACAGCATTCGAGCCGGAGAGAGCGTCGTGTCAACATCGGGGAAGAAGAGAAGAAGAGACAGCGGCGACAAGACAGCGGCGGCGAGACAGCGGCGGTGAGACAGCGGCGGCGAGACAGCGGCAGCAGACCGGGCCCCTCGCTGGCAATAGAGCTGGAAGAAGATAGCGGCGGGGCCCGGAGAAGAGGCCGAACACCGGGAGAAGAGGCCGAACACCGGGAGAAGTCGGAAGGAGACCCCCCGAAGTTGGAAGAAGACCCCGGAGCTGACTAATAAATTACTCCTAAAACCTGTGTACTGTGTTTTTTTTTATATTGACACTTTTCCCTAGGTGAATGTGTAGGGGTACCATGTACCCCAAACTCATTCACACAGGGTGGGGGGCTGGGATCTGGGGGCCCCCTTATTAAAGGGGGCTCCCGGATTCCGATAAGCCCCCCGCCCGCAGACCCCGACAACCAACGGCCAGGGTTGTCGGGAAGAGGCCCTTGTCCTCATCAACATGGGGACAAGGTGCTTTGGGGTGGGGGGGCCCCGCAGGACGCCCCCCTCCCCCAAGGCACCCCCCATGTTGAGGGCATGCGGCTTGGTACGGCTCAGGAGGGGGGGGGGCGCTCGCTCGTCCCCACCCCCTTTCCTGGCCAGCCGGGCTGCGTGCTCGGATAAGGGTCTGGTATGGATCTTGGGGGGACCCCCACGCCAATTTTTCAGCGTAGGGGGTTCCCCTTACAATCCATGCCAGACCTAAGGGCCTGGTATGCCCCTGGGGGGGAACCCACGCCGGTTTTTTCATTTAAAATTTGGCGCGGTGTTCCCGCCTCAGGATTCATACCAGACAGCTGTCAGCACTGCCTGTCACCCATCGCGGAAGGAAAACAAAGTTTTCCTTTCCCGATGAGTGAGCCAGCGCGACATGCACAGTACCCTGTCGCCGAGAACCAGCGCGATGCTATCGCGCTGGAAACACAATCTTGCGGTCAGGTACTGTATTGGCTACTGCCCCGTTTATAGTCCCGACGTACATGTTTTACATCACCGCATTTAGAACGATCGGATTTTCCAACAACTTTGTGTGAGCGTGTGTATGCAAGACAAGTTTGAACCAACATCCGTTGGAAAAAATCCATGGATTTTGTTGTCGGAATGTCCGATCAATGTAAACGGTGTGTACAGGGCATTACTGTTATACTGTAATGTTACTTTGTTTTATTGTTAACCATCATTTGCTTAGCAGGTACGCCATTCAGTTGCAGCAAGATTTAGTTATCTTGACAGCAACAGCGTTTGCTCCCACGATACATAAAGCTGTGACTCCAGCGCTGTCAGAGGTGATTTCACCACCACAGTTAAAAAAAAGAGCATATATGCCGATGCATGGGGGGCAGCAGGGGCGGAGGAGCGATTTGCTCCTACCTTTTGGGGCGGATGCCCCCATGCTTCGGCATATATAAACAGTGCATGTATGCCCATCATTAGAAGTGGGTGGATGAAGGGAGGTATTCTAATGCTGGGCATACCCACCGATCAATCTCTTTTTTTTCGTTCAGCCCACAGGCTGCATGAAAAAAAAGTTTACAATATATGCCCAACTAGGACCAGCAATGTACTGGTATGTTGCTGGACTTTGAGTGGTTATACCAGAATGATGCCTGCAGGTTTAGGTATCATCTTGGTATCATTCTTTTCAGCCAGCGGTTGGCTTTCGTGTAAAAGCAATCCTAGCGTCTAATTAGCCTCTAGACTGCTTTTACTAGCAGTGAGAGGGAATGCCCCTCCACCGTCTTCCATGTTTTTCTCTGGCTCTCCTGTCCCAACAGGGAACCTGAGAATGCAGTCGGTAATTCAGCCAGCTGACCACAGAGCTGATCAGAGACCAGAATGGCTCCAATCATCTCTATTGGCCTAAGAGACCGGAAGCTACGAGCATTTCATGACTTAGATTTCGCCAGATGTAAACAGCGCCATTGGGAAATTGGGAAAGCATTTTATCACACCGATCTTGGTGTGGTCAGATGCTTTGAGGGCAGAGGAGAGATCTAGGGTCTAATAGACCCCAATTTTTTTAAAAAAAGAGTACCTGTCACTACCTATTGCTATCATAGGGGATATTTACATTCCCTAAGATAACAATAAAAATTATTAAAAAAAAAAATTAAAGGAACAGTTTAAAAATAAGATAAAAAAGCAAAAAAATAATAAAAAAAAAAGCACCCCTGTCCCCCCTTGCTATCGCGCAAAGGCGAAAGCAAGCATCGGTCTGGCGTCAAATGTAAACAGCAATTGCACCATGCATGTGAGGTATCACTGTGAAGGTCAGATCGAGGGCAGTCATTTTAGCAGTAGACCTCCTCTGAAAATCTAAAGTGGTAACCTGTAAAGGCGTTTAAAGGCTTTTAAAAATGTATTTAGTTTGTCGTCACTGCATGTTTGTGCGCAATTTTAAAGCATGTAGTGTTTCTTATCTATGTACTCTGCCTAAGATCATCTTTTTTATTTCATCAAACATTTTGCCAATATAGTGTGTTTTAGTGCATTAAAATTTAAAAAAGTGTCTTTTTTCCCAAAAAAATGCGTTTGAAAAATCGCTGCGTAAATACTGTGTGAAAAAAAAAAAATGAAACACCCACCATTTTCATCTGTAGGGCATTTGCTTTAAAAAATATATATAATGTTTGGGGGTTCAAAGTAATTTTCTTGCAAAAAAAAAAATATTTTTTTCATGTAAACAAAAAGTGTCAGAAAGGGCTTTGTCTTCAAGTGGTTAGAAGAGTGGGTGATGTGTGACATAAGCTTCTAAATGTTGTGCATAAAATGCCAGGACAGTTCAAAAACCCCCCAAATGACCCCATTTTGGAAAGTAGACACCCCAAGCTATTTGCTGAGAGGCATGTCGAGTCCATGGAATATTTTATATTGTGACACAAGTTGTGGGAAAAAGACAATTTTTTTTTTTTTTGCACAAAGTTGTCACTAAATGATATATTGCTCAAACATGCCATAGGAATATGTGAAATTACACCCCAAAATACATTCTGTTGCTTCTCCTGAGTATTGGGATACCATGTGTGAGACTTTTTGGGAGCCTAGCCGCGTACGGGACCCCGAAAACCAAGCACTGCCTGCAGGCTTTCTAAAGGCGTAAATTTTTGATTTCACTCTTCACTGCCTATCACAGTTTCGGAGGCCATGAAATGCCCAGGTGGCACAACCCCCCCAAATAACCCCATTTTGGAAAGTAGACACCCCAAGCTATTTGCTGAGAGGTATAGTGAGTATTTTGCAGACCTCACTTTTTGTCACAAAGTTTTGAAAATTGAAAAAAGAAAAAAAAAATTTTCTTGTCTTTCTTCATTTTCAGCTTTTAGCTTGGGGTGTCTACTTTGCAAAATGGGGTCATTTGGGGGGGGGTGCTATCTTGGCATTTTATGGCCTTCGAAACTGTGATAGGTAGTGAGGAGTGAATCAAAAATTTACGCCCTTAGAAATCCTGAAGGCGGTGATTGGTTTTCGGGGCCCCGTACGCGGCTAGGCTCCCAAAAAGTCCCACCCATGTGGTATCTCCGTACTCAGGGGAAGCAGAAGAATGTATTTTGGGGTGTAATTCCACATATGCCCGTGGCATGTTTGAGCAATATATCATTTAGTGACAACTTTGTGCAAAAAAAAAAAGTTTGTAATTTTCCCGCAACTTGTGTCAAAATATAAAATATTCCATGGACTCAACATGCCTCTCAGCAAATAGCTTGGGGTGTCTACTTTCCAAAATGGGGTCATATGGGGGTATATAATGTACGCAATTTCACATATAACCATGGTATGTGTGAGCAATATATCTTTTTTTTTATCATTATTCAATCACTTGGGACAAAAAAAAAATAATATTTAATGGGCTCAACATGCCTCTCAGCAATTTCCTTGGGGTGTCTACTTTCCAAAGTGAGGTCATTTAGGGGGTTTTGTACTGCCCTGCCATTTTAGCGCCTCAAGAAATGACATAGGCAGTCATAAACTAAAAGCTGTGTAAATTCCAGAAAATGTACCCTAGTTTGTAGACGCTATAACTTTTGCGCAAACCAATAAATATACGCTTATTGACATTTTTTTTACCAAAGACATGTGGCCAAATACATTTTGGCCAAAATGTATGACTAAAATTGAGTTTATTGTTTTTTTTTATAACAAAAATAGAAAATATCATTTTTTTTTAATTTTTGATCTTTTTCCATTTATAGTGCAAAAAATAAAACCCCCAGAGGTGATCAAATACCATCAAAAGAAAGCTCTATTTGTGGAAAAAAAAGGACGCAAATTTTGTTTGGGTACAGCATTGAATGACCGCGCAATTAGCAGTTAAAGTGACGCAGTGCCAAATTGTAAAAAGTGCTCTCATCAGGAAGGGGGTAAATCCTTCCGGGGCTGAAGTGGTTAAAGAGGGGGAGAGTGTCTTCTATCTTAACAGTCTAATGTTCCATCCTACAAGTATCAGCCATTATTGAAAGAACATGTTGAAATGTAGGGGGGGAGGTGGAAAGCCAGTATCTATGAATGGCTCTTTTTGCAGCCAATATGATAAAAGACATAATTTTTCTCGAGAATTTAGGTATTCCCTGGAGAGGAAGGCCCATTAGGAAGTACAGAGGGTTCAGAGATATAGGCGTGGATAACAATTTTTGCAGAAGTTCTTGGACTTTAGTCCAAAAAGGGCTAATAAGGGAGCACTCCCAGTAGATATGAAAGAGGGAGCCCACAGCCTAATTGCATCTCCAGCAAAACTTTGAATTGGGTAGGATCACGGGCATGCATCAAGTCCGGGGTCCTATACCAGAAAAACAGGATTTTAAAAGCAGTTTCTCTCTGTACTACACAGCGTGAGATTTTGGATGTAGAATCCCAAATTTTTCCCCAATCTAGTAATGAAATTGGACGTTGTGGTATATGAGACCATTTGTTCATATAGTTATGTGTAAATTCCGTTAAGGGTGGATTTTCATGTAGAATTCTATAGATAGATGAGATCTGTTTGGATTTATATGGGCCTTTAGCACATAAGATTTCAAAATCTGTGGGTTTCTCTAGGGAGAGTGAGGGAGATTCAGAAAGAAAAAAATGTTTAAATTGCGTGTAGGAGTATAGAAGGGAGGCAGGAAGATCGTGCATTGTTTGTAGCTCTGAGAATGTTAAGAGAGTACGCGTAACCGGGTGCACAAGATGTCGCAGTTGAAAGATTCCCACTTGAGTCCAGGGATACATTCTCACATAGGACAGTCCACCTGGGATGTCCGGGTTAAAAAGTATATTACGGAGGGGAGAACATTTAGAGGAAAGAGAATTTTTCTGTACATCTCCTCCAAATATTAGAGGTAAAGAGCATCGGCGCCAAGCAGAGGGATCTCAGCTGAGGCATAAATTTAGAAGAGGAAGGCCATAGCATATAACAGGGATGTAACAGGGATGGTAATCCCCATTTCAATCTTAGCCCATCTGCTAGGTGCTTTTCTAGAAATCCAAGAGGTTAATACTCGAAGGTGAGAGGCATAATAATATTTAATGATATCTGGAGCAGACAAGCCTCCTCTATGGTTAAGGGCAAATACTACTGATCGTGCAATCCTGTGGGAGGAATTGTTCAATATGAACTTGAGGAATTGCCTCCGGAGAAGCTTCAACTGCAACATTGGGACTGAAGTTGGAAGTGTTTCGAACAGGTAGAGCAGCTTAGGAAGTATGGACATCTTGAGGACGTTAATCCTACCCAAGAGGGAGAGCGGAAGGGGGGGCCAAAGGTTTAAGAGATGGGTTATTTCTGCAAACATGGGGGGGGAGTTGGCTTGGTATAGAGTAGGATATGAGGGTGTAATATATACTCCTAAGTATTCCAATTTAGCAGGGCACCAGCGATAATTAAAGGTGTCTTGAAGAGATTTAAGCAGATCTGGAGGTATATTTATAGGCAAAACCTCTGTTTTCGACTGGTTAATCTTAAACCCTGAAAGAGCTCCAATTGTAGAAAGAATATCATGTAGGGCAGGTAAAGAAGTGTGTGGGTGAGTAAGAGTCAGTAAAATATCGTCGGCGAAAAGTGATAGCTTATAATCCCTCCGTCGCAGCGAAACCCCCCTTACTGTTGAGTTAGATCTAATGGCTACTGCCAGAGGCTCTAAACATAATATGAACACCAGGGGTGACAATGGACACCCCTGTCTGGTACCATTACTGAGGGGGAATCGCTGCGACAAATGGGAAGACAGCTGAACCGGAGACTAAGGGTTAGAATATAAAGCATGCAAGGCCTGGATAAAGGAGCTGGAAAATCCGTATCTAGAGAGGGTTGCAAACATGAAAGGCCAACTTAGGCGATCAAATGCCTTTTGTGCATCTAAGCTTAGGATGATGGCAGGTTGTTCTACAGTACGTCTAGTATTGTCACCTGCGTGTCTTGTGGGGACAAAACCAACTTGGTCTTTGTGGATCAACGTCGTTAGCAATGGGGATAGTCGATTGGCTAATATCGTAGTAAAGATCTTATAGTCTGAGTTCAATAGTGCAATTGGGCGATAGTTATCTGGCAATGAGGGATCTTTACCTGGTTTGGGAATGACAGTTATGTATGCATGTAAGAATTCTGAATGTGGGATGGAACCTTTGAGGAGGGAAGAATATAAAGACTGTAGATGGGGAATAAGAATCTCGGAGAAGGTCTTATAATAAACGTAAGGGAGTCCGTCTGGTTCTGGAGATTTATGAGATGGTAAAGCTTTGATCACCCCAGTTATCTCTTCTATAGTAATGGGAGCATTGAGAGTAGAATTTTGGGCATTGGACAGTCTAGGTAGATCTAAAAGGGACATAAACTCATCAAATTTATCTTGAGAAAAATTAAGTGAGGAGTCAGAGCTTAAACAGTTATACAGTTTCTTATAGAATTCTCCAAAGGTCTGGGACATACTCTTAGGGCAGTACATAGGAGTACCGTCTGACATTAACAAATGATCAGGAATCGAGAGGAAGGGGCGTGGCTTTACTCTGTTAAGCAGCATTCTATGTGGTTTATTGGCACATTCGTAAAACTTTTGTTTAGCCCATAACATAGATTTAGATATCTTATTCATATCAAATGATTTGATACGGTTTCAAATTGAGGTTACCACTCTCAAGCGTTCCACCGTGGGGGAGTTAAGAAGGTGTGTCTCTGCAGTGTTCAACTGAGCAAGAATGTCTACTTTTAGTTTCAAGGAATCTCGCTTAAGCCGGGGAGCCCACAGAGATGCATTCACCCCTAAATTAAGCCTTGTGGGTTTCCCACAGAGTGGAAGATTCCAAGACCGATCCCTCATTTAATGTGGAAAAATTCAGATAGTTTTTGCTGCAGTTGAGTCTGAATCATTGGGTCCTTAAGTAGTGACTCATTAAGACGCCAATGACAGGTCTTGGGGGTGGAGACAGATAATATAAGGTCAAGTTCAATGTGTGCATGATCCGACCAAGTAATCAAAGTGATTTCCGAAGAGACAATATAAGGAAGGAGGGGAGCCATTACAAAAAAATAGTCCAGTCTGGAATATAGCTTATGAGGAGGAAAGTAAAAAGTATAACTTTTCTGAGTTGGGTGTTTTATTCTCCATATGTCAAAAAAGTTGAACGATCGTGTCAGTTTACGGAAAGAGGCAGATAATTTCTGGACAGCAGTTTGTGGGGTGTCTTGGAATAGGGCACGTCTATCCTTGGTCGGGGACATGCACACATTGAATTCCCCTCCTATGATCATAAAAGGGTAAGAGATTGTTTGCAGCTTCTCAAATACTGTCGTGAAAAATCCAATTTGTCCCACAATTGGGGCATAGACATTAGCCAAAGTAAATTGGGTGTTTAGGTGACTACAGTTCAAGAGCACAAAATGACCATGGGGATCTAAACAGAAAGAAATAATTTGGATCAGACAGGACCATTTAAATAGGGTTGCTACACCAGCTTTACCAGTCAGAAGCCATATATGCTATGGGAAAGTGTTTAGAAGCAAATTTTAAGGATCCACCAGGTCTAAAATGGGTCTCCTGAACCATAATCACCTCTGCATTGGAGGATCTGAATTCCTTCAAAGCTCGCCACCTTTTTCCATTACACATTACAGGAATACATTTTCAGAGCCATAGTAAATCATGTGTATAAACAGCCATCATAACATATACTTTAAATGTGCATTGAAGTAGACATGATGAAAAAAATGTTATAACAGGTAGCCTGATAAGTTGAAATGGTGCCAAATGAAAAGCACTGATAACCTGAGTAAGGTAAAAAAAAAAGACCTATAAAAGGAAGTACAAAAAGGTAATAAAAAGAAATAATAAAAAAAAGAACAAAATTGAAAAACGACAAAAAACATTTGAGAACATTTTTTAAAGTCCCTGCATAGAAAAAAACTGCAGGGAACCTAGACAGCAGCCTGGGATCTGGTTGAGGGGCATGGCAGCCTGTAAGGACCGACAAAGGGGGGCCCCGTCTTATCTAAGGTAACATTTATCACCATTCTGTACTGTAAAGGGCATGTGGCTTAAGCATCGAAAAAAAGTTTGGAGTGGAAATCACTCCATTCTATAAAAAGGAGAAAACAGTGTAAGGAAAATTAACCTGGGTATCAAAAAAAAAACTTTTTTCTTGAAAACAAAGTAATCCAAAATTGTAAGACCACTGTGACGACCATGTTGAGCAACAAGCGGCCATGAAGGTAGGTAGGTCATAATCTTGAGTGGTGACCTTTATCAGGTCAGGAATGTGGACGTATTGACCCGTTGAGGAGTGGAGAAAGCTTTTCGCAATCTTCGCTGTACAGGGGTCCAGATCTTGGCTGGAGTTGCAAGTGGCTTGGAATTCATGGCTGGAAGCTGCAGGTACTCGTCAGGGATGGGAGGGAGATCCAAGCTGCGAATGAAGGCCTCGCTTTCATAAAGATCCCTCAGAGAGTGTTGGACCCCATCTTTCGTGACAGACAGGCGGAAGGGGAAACCCCTGCAATAAGGCACTGCATTGATGATTTTGCAGATGGGTGGTGACAGGGCGAAAGCTTCTTCTTTTTACCAAGGTGATAGGGGAGAGATCATTGAAGATTTGGATCTTGGCTTTTTAAAGTCAATACAAGATTTATTACGGGTAGCAACAGTGAGGGCTTCTTTGCTTTCGTAATAATGGAAGCGGACAATTATGTCTCTGGGATTGGAGCCAGGGGGAGGTTTAGGTGCCAGTGACCTGTGAGCCTGGTCAAGGAGCCAATCTATGTCCGGGATATGGGGGACCAGAGTGACAAACAGGCCCAGAAGATATGGACGCAGTTTCTTGTCGGTGACCGATTCAAGCACCCCTCGAATTCGGAGGTTCTGACGTCTTTCTCTGTTCTTCAGATCCTCCTGTTGTAGCTGGAGTTGGGAGACTGTGTGTTTCATAGCTGCAATATCTTCCTCTAGGACATGTATGTACTGCGTAAGTTCGTCAAATTTGTTCTCTAGAGTGTCTGTACGTTCCCCCAGTTGGTCTATCTCCCCCCGGAGTTCATGAGCAATTTCACCCACCTCTCTAGCTATGTTATGTGTTAAATCTTGAAGGAGCGATTGTAGCTTGACATCCAGCACAGCCACTGTCACCATAACTGCATCGTCTGTTGGTAGGGAATGCTGGGGCCTGTGGTCCGTTGAAGGTGCAGTTTCGACCGTTAGATGAGATTCGACGGGTTCCGGCGGACCGGCCTCAGTACTCGAGGCTGGGGATTGCGGCCTATATAGGAAGCGCTCCATGGCGTGAGTAGGCCTCGAGGATTGCGGCAGAATAGAGCCTCTGTATGTACCTTTCTGGTAATCAATTTTGCCCATAAGCTGCCCTGGGGCTTCAGGCGGGTATTGGTGGTACTCCTGGCACTAATGTAGCTGACGGTGTGGAACAGGAGTCTCGGACAGGGACCGGAGCTCTCCACTTACACGTCCGCCATCTTACAAGCTGCCAGACCCCTTCTATTCTTTATCTACACCTCCTCTCTTGGTCAGTTGATAGCCTCACAAGACTTCCAATACCATATATATACTGATGACACCCAAATCTGTCCCTGTACTCTGCACCTCACCTCTTCAGCATGCTTGTGCATCAGTATGTATTAAATTACATATTAGTATGAATGTTGCTGCACTTTCTAAAACTCAATCCTTTCAAAACATATCTCAAAATATATCTTCCCATTTGTGCCCCCCTCCCCTGACTTCCAAATCTATAGTACAAGTCCCCCCCCAGGGTGCTCTGAGCTCTTCTTCTGGCCCACATCCAATTTGTTGCCAAATCTTTTTTTTGCTTTTACCTCTTTTTAACCAATTAAATCGTTAAGCTACAAATTCACACCTTGTTATCTTTTGCATCTGCTACTCCTGCCTTGTTGGGCTACCTTTACACAGGCTATTAATGTTTCCTGTCATCAATGCTGCTGCAAAACTCATCCACCAACTATTTAGTGTCTACCACTCCCTCTGCCATTCTCCTCACTGGCTTCTGTTCACCCAGTGGATTCAATTCAAAATCCTATCAACAGTTTCAAAGCCATCCATAACTTTGCTCCAAGCTACATCATTAACCTAATCTCAGAAAATCAACCAAACTGTCTTCCTTGCTCCTTCCAAGACCTCCCTCTATCTAGCTTCCTTGTCACCTCCTCCCATGCTTGCCTCCAGGATTTCACTAGAGCCTCTCCCACTATACTATCTGGCTGTCTCCTACTCTTTCCACCTTTAGGTCAGCCCCCAAAAATAATTTATTCAGGGAAGGCTATCCAGCCTCTACCAAACAATGAACAAGCTACTACCTTGTGTATCATCTGCACCCCCCCCCATCCTCTATATTGTAAGTTTTCATGAGCCCTCTTGTCTTGAATTGTACTGTATTGTCTCCCTTTATTTGGCAACGAGCTGCACAAACTGCTGGCACTATATAAATTGCTTATTACATACAAATAGAAATAACAAAAAAAAGCTTCACATTTCTCCAAAAATCAATCCTTATTTTTCAAATGCATGGAAAGGTACATAGGCTGCGTAGCTATAGTCAAGCAGTCAGGAAGGAGTTACAAACTGCTTGTATTTTAATGGAACGATCAATTTCTTCATGTCTAGCTATCATCTTCCTTGTTTCTTTGCGCATCAAATAAACTGCCAGGTCTAGGCTGATGTAATCCTATCTGCCTAAGAGATTTGCATCAAATGTATGAAACTTAATAAACAAATTTACTACATTTGACGTGGATGCTGAAAGAGAGGGTAGTAAATCACTCACATACTGGATGGTGTTAATAGAGTCAGTTTGATTCATAGATCCTTACAATAATCTAGCAGGAACATGTGGAATATTATATTCTAAATGTCTTTGTTGTATTATTCAGATGCTACCAGGATTTTGGTTTTATTTATTTTTTTCAGTCATAGATTATAAAGAAAGTTACGTGATACCAGAGACACAAATGCAGAAGAGCTGTAGAATATCCATATTAACCTATTGATCTGTATTCATTGTCTATCCATTCTTATTTACACCTCAGTATGCATTGAAACCAAATTCCATTTTTTTTTGTGTTTCAACTGCAATTGCAGCCAGGTAATAATGCTTTGATTTATTTTGTGCTTTTTGCCATTAAACTACAGATACCATTATATAAAATTTACTAGGTATATAGTGGTATAGTAATATGTCAAACAGCTCTATTTTTTATTTTTGATAGTATAGAGAAGGGCTAGAACCTTAATCAGATATTTATTGTTTTATATATCTTGCTGGGAAGATTTCCCTCGCTTCCTATGCAAGTGACAAGTGACATGAAATCTCTGTTGTGGGGACACAGAGGGCTACAAAAAGCTGACAGATATCCTGACCCTATCCCATGCTATACTAAATAAGAAATAAAATGGCTGTAGTTTCAGTATAGGTTGACCTGTTACAAGTGTTGGCCATAATTGCAGTCAGTTGCATGACACCAACATACAGTATGTTTGGACACGTTTAGAGAGTCCATGTACATCTTTTATTATACAGAGATCAAATGATACATAAAATCAAGATGCTGCCTTCATCAAATTGGTCTTTGCAGCTTATAGATATCAACAATGACAGCTATTGCTAAAACTTATAGTCACATAGTCTGCCATTCTAAACCCTCTTTGTTACTGTAATTCCCCATTGGTTTTATAAAATTTCTCTTTAAGATTTTTTTCCATCTTCACAGAAAATATTCCTGGACTCTAGATATAAATAGTTTTCAAGATCCAGGTTCCTCCTTTCCAAGACAAGTGTCCAACTTGTTAACATGCCACAATGCCATCACTGCAGGTAGACTATAGTAATCTCAAAATCCCAAACTAATCTTGCAATAAGGCAACTAGCATTTCCAAAGAAAAATGTGCCCTGGAAATTTATCAGTAGGGATGAACTCAAACTCTGGTTCCAGCACAAGTTCAGACTTGTCTAATCGGGCATTTGTCTAAACTACATGACCCTCCAGCTGTTGCAGAACTACATGTCCCATGAGGCATTGTAAAACTCTGACATTCACAGACATGACAAGGCATGATGGGAATTGTAGTTCCTGAACAACTGGAGGGCCATAGTTTGGAGACTCCTGGTCTAAATGCTGGACATTCAAGTTTTTCATAGTAGCGGTAAATATACCACTACTATACATGACAACTTCCTTGCTGCCAATGGTTGGTGAGAAAGCAGCAGGTTTTAGCACTTGTCGTGTTGTAATTAACCAGTAATATCAGCCTCCCGATTCATTTACTGGCCGGAAATCCCCAGATATGTAAGCAAAAAGTCAGGATTATCGTGATATCACAGACCTAATATGGCCACATATAAATTCAGTAATATCATGCTAACTAATGCTTCCAATGGCCCTAGCCATATATTATCAATAATGTCACTCTGAACATCCCACCTCTTCCGTTAAAAGCTGGTTAACAGTAGAATCAGTCATGTATGTAAGTCAGCATGACTCTTTTGGAGGGCATCGGACATTGTTCATCATAATTAGCATGTCTCTGCATCTCTGGCTAACCTGGCTGATGATGGATGTACATCATGGAACTGCTTTTAATAAGGAACTTGCCAAAAACGTTTTATGTGAATGATTAGGGGTACTTTATATTCCTTAAACATTAACATAGGGGGGTATCTGGGGCCTTTTAATTGTTAAAAAGGACTGGCTTCCAGATTCTGATAAGCCCTCCCACCAACCAACCCACACAACCACCAAGCCAAGGCATTCTTCAACATGGGGACATGTTTCCATGTCGGGAGGGGGGTCCCCGATGGCAAGGTACCCCCTCATGCTGAGGAAACGTGGCCTGGAAAGGTCAGCAAAGGTCAGCTGGATGCAGAGTCCATGGGAATAGTTAATGCTTTGACCTGACTGCCTTTGAAAAGCAATCAAGCAAACAATTAGTAAAATGTAAAGGAGTTAAATAGGAGTGAAATATGATTCTAATACAGTGTCTAAACCACATCTTAAGAATGTTTAGCAGAGACTGGAAGTTTTTAGTTTTTCATTGGACTCACAGTGCCCTCATGTAAATGTCCACATCTGATCTCTTTTCACCCTAGGGACCTAGGGAATAACTAGGTCATAGGTTAAAGGAATAAATGATAGTGCAGAATAGAGACATGGGCGCTAATACTATTATGCAGAAACTATAGAGGATTCTGCTTTCACACCTCATTTAAATCATTATAAAGCAAAGAAAATGTTTGCATATATAAACAAGAAAATTACTTAATGCGATTGTTCCTTTGTGAGTATTATGCCCTGTACATCCATCGGATTTTCCGATGGAAAATGTGTGATAGGACCTTGTTGTCGGAAATTCCGACCGTGTGTGGGCTCCATCACACATTTTCCATAGGAATTTCCGACACACAAAGTTTGAGAGCAGGCTATAAAATTTTCCGACAACAAAATCCATTGTCGGAAATTCCGATCGTGTGTACACAAATCCGACGCACAAAGTGCCACGCATGCTCAGAATAAATTAAGAGATGAAAACTATTGGCTACTGCCCCGTTTATAGTCCCGACGTACGTGTTTTACATCACCGCGTTCAGAACGATCAGATTTTCCGACAACTTTGTGTGACCGTGTGTATGCAAGACAAGTTTGAGCCAACATCCGTCGGAAAAAATCCATGGATTTTGTTGTCGGAATGTCTGATCAATGTCCGACCGTGTGTACGGGGCATTAGTGTTTTTTTTTGCCACATCAGCGAGAATGTTTTCCCCGGGAATAAATTTTTCAATTATTTAAAATTCAAAATCATCCCAACTTGTCTTCACATCATAGTGGCACTATAAATCTTTTTAAATAACAAGACCAGAATACTACACAAAGTGTTTACTAAACAGGTTACCATTACATCCTTCCCGAACCTCCTCCCCGCCCCTCCCTCTCCCCCCCCTCCTGAGACCGTACCCCACCTATTTCCCTCCCTCTCTCCCTCCTGACTCCTCTTATCTGTCCCCATTTCGGTTTCCCTATGTACCTTTCTATGGGGCGACACCCTGACCCCTGATCTAAGTAGTCCATATCTCCATGGCTTTTGGGGATTCCTTGAATTCTACCCATACCCTCCACTTTGTTTCGTAGGCCCCCATTTTCATCCCTTCACTAAATCTTAAATATTCTAGACTATGTATCTCATTGACTTTATTAAACCAATCCCTCATCATGGGTCTTTCTACCTTTTGCCAATACTTAGGAATTAAGCTTTTAGCCGCATCGATAAGGTGTGGCAAAAGCGTTCTAAGGTAAGTTTCAGTGGGCATGTCGCTCATATGAAATAGGCAGACCCAGGGGTCATTGGGTATATCTAGATTTGTAATATCTTTGATATACTTTCTTACTTCTCTCCAAAATATTTTTATTTCAGGACAGAACCACCAAATATGGGCCATTGACCCTATTTCTTTACAACCCCTCCAACAATATTGTGAAGTCTCATTTTGAAATTTATGTACCCGATCCGGGGTCAGGTACATTCTGGCTAGACATTTAAAGTTTAGCTCTACCATTTTACAGTTAACTGATACGTTTACCTAATTTCATTCGTAGGCTCACGGGTGCGTGGTTGGAGAACGTCATTGATCCTATGTTTGTGCTCTCCACCTCCTCAATATACCAGTGCTCTACAAAAAAAAAATCCAGTCTAGAGTACGTCGCGTGTACGGGGGAGTAGAAGGAGTAGTCTCTCACACTAAAATGTTGCATCCTCCATGCATCCACCAGTTGGCATTGGCGCAACTTTTTTTTAAGTTTGTTCATCCATGTCCCTCCAGTCCCCCGGACACGCGATGTGCTGTCTTTACCTGGCTCAAGGCATAAGTTAAAATCTCCTGCTATAATGACCCTCCCTTTCTTAAAGCCCTCAAACTTTGAGAGGATTCCCAATAAATAATTTCCTGGGTTCATATCTGGACAATATACGTTAGCTAATGAGCATTCAACCCCATTAAGTTTACCTTTTAGGAACAGAAAAGGACCCTCTGGGTCAGTCATCCTCTCTTCCATCGTAAACCTAACATCCTTTGCGAAACCAATCGCGACTCCTTTTTCTCCCCTAGTCGGGGAGTCTCCATAAACCCACATCGGGTAGTCTCTAGAAATTATTCTCTGGCTCCTACCAAGATAAAGGTGCGTCTCCTGTAAGAAGACCACCTCTGCTTTAAGGAATTTCAATTCGCCCATTATGGTCGCACATTTTATGGGGGAATTGAGGCCCCTTACGTTATATGTGATTAAGTTTATCCCGGACATCTTTTTATTTGTGCCATGGGTGGGCCTTTGCATATCCTTGATGGGAAATATTGAGGTATATACAGGTCTTGACTTCCCCTTACCCCCCCTCCCCCCCACCTCTCTCCCTCCCCCCCACCTCTCTCCCTCCCCCCTTCCCTACCCCTCCCCCATACTCCCCACCCCCCCACCTACCCACTTGGGGGTAACAGACCACCCCATGACCCGGTTGACAGTGGCCCCTATATCACCACCCGGCCCTTTGGTTGGCCCCCTAGAGGTTGAGCTCAGTTAAGCAATCCTTGGGTCCCAAAGCTTCCCCTGGGATTGGAAATTAACCCAGCCTGCCCCCCCCCCCTCCGCCCAGCACCCGTGTCCCCCCACCCACCCCCCTGCTCATTGAATTACATAGCCCAGTGTCTATATTTAATATAAGTCACATTTTGACTAACTACCTATGTTTACGAACCTCTCATTTTAAAGACTGGTTTCCAGGCTTGTGGTTCCTCTGCAGTGTCTTTATCTACTATCCTTTCCCACCATCCTGGAATTTCCAGTAATGGCACATCCAGGCAATGGCAGAATTTCTGGGTCTCTTCAGGGAATCTCAATGTTGCAGAGCGACCCTCTTTACACCCAATAAGACAAGCTGGGAAACCCCAGGGATATTAATCATCATAGGTTTTACGTTGGGCCAGAAGTGGTTTAAGGACTCTTCTCCTGGATAGCGTTTCTGCTGCTAAGTCTGGGAAGATCTGCAGGCTTGTCTCTCCGCACTTCACTGGTGGATTCTTTTTCAGACTGGACTTAATCTTCTCTTTATCCTGATAGTTATGGAATCTAACAATTACATCCTGTGGAGCGTCCTCACTAATCTCAGCAGGTTTTCTTATCCTGTGAGCTCTGTCCAGTTTGATTTTAAAGCTGTTATCAAGTGGGTCAAGTGGGAATTTTTTCTTGTAGATTCTCTCTTTCCCCTTGTGTCTCTGGGAGGCCTCTAATCTGTAGATTTTTCCTCCTATTGCAGTTCTCCTGGTCTTCCAGTCTGTACCATAGGTTTCTCTGTTCTCGCTGAATCTCTTCCATCTGAAATTTGAGATTTTTTATCTCGGTTCCTTGCCTGTCTATCATTGTTTCAACCTCCTCTACTCTTTTTAAGATGTGGCTCATATCTTCCCGTACTGTTTCAATTTCTCCTTTGATTGATGTTTCCAGCCTTGCCAACATTTCTGCCATCTCACTCTTTGTTGGTAGTTGTCTGTCCTGCTGGGTATATGTTGGTAGTTCTTCTATTATCTCAGTGCTTACAATATGGGTATCCATCTCCGCTAGCTGTCTTCTCGTACCAATTTTGGGTGGGCACTCAGGAGTTCTGCTTTTAGGCCCAGTTACCTTTCCTGGGCTTTCTTTGGTATTTTCATGCACCATATATTTCCTAATGGCGCCCGGACTGACACTTGTTCTGGTAGTGTTAGTTTTAGCTGTGGCCCCCTTCCCTGCTTTTCCCCTCATTTTCTCTTTTCTTTCCCTTTCCCTTTCCCCTTCTCTTCTTCTCCTTCTTATCCTTCTCCCTCTCCTTCCTCTTCCCTTACCTCTTCCCTCCTAAAGCTCGGGTAGGGACCAAAATTCACAGGGTTTTTTCAAGGTTACCCACGGTTGTACACCCCACTATTTACTCCCTTCCCCTTCTTATTACAATACCATCCGGAATATGATCTCTCTTATTAGACCCTGCTCAGGAAGAGCTTACTGCGTGTAATGTGTATAGGAGAGGTATACTGTGTGACCCAGCCACCAGCGGGATCTCCCGTTAGAAAGGGGGATCACGCTTATTAGGCTCTATCAAGGCTATACAAGTGTCAATCACTGCACAAGTGTTATAATTTTGAACACCATTGCTAAACTATGTGAGATATATCCAGGAAGTCCCACTAAGGTCCCAATAAGGTCCCTCTTCAATATACCATTTAAACTCTTGGATACTGATCTTGCAAATACAGTTTACACCCAGATTACTGAATAAGCCATCTAGATCTCTTCCCGATCTCTTCATGAGTCCGAAGCTGCAATCCCGCTGTCCATTTCGCCTACACAACTAATTTTGAGACTACACAGCCAACTCCCGCCGCAACTTGCCACAATAAAATTACGGATAGCCGGCTATAGGTTTGTCTGCTCTATACCGGGGGAGGGGGTCCTCTTGAGCTCAGTTCCTGTACTTGTATAGGGCAGATGCCTCAGATTTCAGTTTACCCGGATAGTATAGATGTGTTTTAACCCCTATGCGGTATGCATATATGAGGAGATATCCAGTGGGGGAGGGAAACACAAAGTCTCTATTCATATAGTTTCAGAGTAGTCTGGGAGCAGATATACACTGGTATACATACGGCATAACATGAGCTCAAGTCACATATTCTATTAGACTCTCAGTAGGCTCATCAGCTTATATTCTGTCCTAAGTTATCTCTGCTCATATGTGCACACTTCAAGATGTACGTAAAAAAAAGGAAAAGGGAAAACAGAGTTCATTTGATTTGGTTTGCATAGATAAGAATGAGACAAGTAGGGCAGAGCTACCTGTTCTACCCTCCGTTTCTTCTTGAGACCAGTGTGAGGGGTGTCCCCGCATATGCATTTAGTGTGACACACTTACCCCTCTGCCGGATTCGTTCTTACCAGCCTCTCACGCTTCTGAGTGTATGAGTTCAGCTTTTCCAATCCTCTCCTGCCTTCCCAATAGTATCTCTGGAGCCTCTCTGATGTAGATAAGTAGCGGGTGACGGGGTGGTGGGATCATGAGCCCCGTGTCAGCATCCTGCACCGGGTAGTCGCGGCTCTCCACATCCGCCTCAAAAGAATGCCGTACGCCTATCCAGGACTTGCTGCAGGGGGTTCCTGGAGAAGACGCTCTCCTCTTATGTTCCGAGCCTTCCCCTAAAACACTGCACTTTAGTTAGGGATGATGGAGGGGTGGGGGGGCGAAGGCGCAGAGCCGAGGGGGGACCCGCAGGGAGCCCAGGGGGTGGACGGTCCGCGTCTAGCCTGCAGCCCAAGCCAGGCTCACGGGGGGAGAGACGCCAGGCATCCCAGGACTAGCCGCAGAACCAGCTAGACGCCCACATCCGGCTACTCCCTCATTGTGCAGCAAGACCTTACTGAACACCTTGACCATAAAGAATGGGAATGGTTACAGGTACGTGACAGGGTGGTCTACCGAAGAGGCCCCTCATTCTATCCCGAAGACAAGTGGCAACTGTTTATGCCAGAAAAGTACAGAGAAACAGTGTTGACTGCCCTTCATGATGATCGTGGCCACTTAGGGCCTGAAAGGATTATCAGACTAGTGAGATGCCATTTCTGGTCTTGTATGTGGGCTGAATTCGAGAGCTGAATTCAAACAGGGAAACATCCTGGTGGTTACAGACCATTTCACCCATTATATCAGGTGTTCCCAATATGAGATCAATGAGCATCCACAGTAGCCAGGGTCTTAGAGGAGCAATTCTTTGTTCGTTACAGACTGCTTTAAAGAATCCACATCGTTCAAGGAAGACTTTGTAAGCAGGCTCAATAGACAACTGCTGGACATGTTAGGCATCCAGAAAACAAGAATGATGCTATGCCACCCTTAAGGGTATCCACACTCTCCTTGACATGTCTGGACCCTTTCTGCAGAAATAAAGCGACAATTGAGCAGGCACAACTCTGTGGTGCACACTTACAATAGCACAAAGAATTACACAGCTGGTCATTCCCCGTACAGACTCATGTTTGGGAGGGAAGCTTGTCTGCCAGTGGATTTGGTCCTCGGCATCTCCATAGAGGTTACGCCAGCTGAAACCCATAGAGACTATGTGGAAAAGCTCCACAAGAGAAAGCTTGAGATGCTTATGATGCTAGTGGCTGTCTGCAAGCAATTGCATGTACCAAATCCATCCTGATTGGAGGACAAGTCCTCTGAAGACTTGGCATCAAAATCATCTACTGCCTCTGAGTGAAGCCATCAGGGTACCTGTAAGAATCTAGATGCCTTCACCCAGGCTGTCTTCTTCCAGTCACCAGATTGCAACCCCCACCACTAGATCCAGATGAGAAAGAAAGTATTGAGGAAGAGGAATCATGTATAAACTGGCTGTGGCCATTTGCACCTACAAATGTCACTCTATCCCCTGACAGCAATACTCTCAGGCCTGGGACCCCAAAGTTTGTACTGCAGGGTTATCACTCAAAGAGTTAGGAAAACTCCCCAACTTCACTGAGTGTCACAAACAGAGACTGTCCAAAAATGCCAGGACAGTATAAATAGCCCCCAAATTACCCCTTTTTGGAAAGTAGGCAATCCAAGGTATTTAGTAAGAGGCATTGTGAATGTGTTGAAGTTTTTAGATTTTTGTCACACTTTTTTGAAAAATGGAAAAAAAAGTTTTCTTTTTCACAAACTTATCATTTTAAGTTATTTTAAGCATTCTTATAATTACACCCCAAAACATATTCTGCTACTCCTCCTGGGTATAGGGATACCATAAGTGTGAGACTTTTTTTTTACAGCCTAGCTGCATAGGGGGCCCAAAATCCAAGGCGTAACTTCAGGTGTTCTAGGTGCATAAAGTGCACATCTAATATCCGGACTACCTATCACATTTTTGGAGACCCTGAGTGCCAGGACAGTAGATAATAATTGGTGGGTTTGTGATAAGGTACAATATGACTGTGTGGCAGTAATCAAGGACACTGTGACTGGTGTGGCGATGATTAGATACAGTTACTGGTGAGAATATGTAAAATATATATATATATATACATATACCAAATGATGCAATGTCCTTTAATTCTTTTTTTTTTTT
Source organism: Aquarana catesbeiana (assembly GCF_042186555.1). NCBI lineage: Eukaryota > Metazoa > Chordata > Amphibia > Anura > Ranidae > Aquarana > Aquarana catesbeiana. The sequence continues at coordinate 478,222,291 of NC_133326.1, forward strand.
TTTTTTTTTTAAATAAATTTTTATTGAAAGATGTAACATACAGGGGATGACATCAAAAGACAGTATCATTGTATTTTGTGTTTTCTACAAAAAATAACAAAGAAAACATCAGCCTGATACAAAATAGAAATATAGAACAGCTGATAAAGATAATTAGCCTGGGGAATGGGGAGAGAGGTAACCTTCTATGTGGAAGAGAGGTAGTAAAACTGGATGGATCTAGGTGTGGGGGGGGGGGAGAAGGGATCCCTGAGATTGCTAGCAGAATGTTACTGGATGTACCCCGCATAGGATGGGGGGGTGAGTGGGGGAAAGCCAGATAGATGCAGATTATCAACATCGGGGGGGGCAAGAAGAAAAGAGCACCAAGTTCATGTTTTGGATGGAACGATGCAGCCTGTGGGTAGAATGTACAGGTTAAAATAATAATGATTATGATTTTTATGGTAATAGCATTTATGTCCTTTGTAGCAGTTGTGGTCACCACCTTCCTATATGGGGGAAAATGGAGTTTTGAAGAGCGTGAAGACGTCTTGGATTATGTTGTAGTATTTGGTAAGAGTTGGAGTCCTTATGTTGTAGAACCTTGGTTTGGAGGAATCATTCCATCGAAGGTGGGGGGGGGGGATCATGATAGAGGAAAGAGAAAGTCTCAAGATGAACTATATCCGTGGGCGAGAGTGTTGAGGTCATGAAAGCTCCCCATTTGTGGTGGAAGCGTGTCTTGGTTCTTTCATTCGTTAAATCCATGTTGATCCTGTCTTTGTAGAGCAACTGTAGGAGATCCCTTTTGATTTGAGAGGTGTTGGGACATGCGTTGGAGATCCAGTTTTTTAGTATGGCTCTTCTAGCGAATAGGAGGCATATCAGGATCCAATCCTTGCGTGAGGGGGTAGAGTTCGGTGACCAGGGTAACAGTTGGGGGTCCCAGTGTCCGAAAATGAGGAGTAGGGGGTCCTTAGGTAATTTTAGCAGGGTCACCTCAAATATGTACTGTAGGACCTGGTCCCAGAAGGTGGATATGTAAGTGCATGACCAGAAACGATGGGTCAAAGAAGGCCTGGGGTGTAGACATAAGGGGCATGTGGAGGAGGTTTGAGCTTGTTTGTTCGAGAGGAAAGGTATGTGGGCTCGATGGACGATCTTAAGTTGGGTTTCCCTCCAGGATTCGTTGGGCACCAGTTTGTGAACAGTGTTGAGGCCTTGAAGTAATTTGTTGACCAAGTCGGCATCAGGGAAGTCTTTTGCCCAGTTGGCTGCTGATGAGGTCTCCAGTGAGGGAATGACTTTTAGGAGGAGAGGCTGGTATATGTCTGAGATTTTGTAGGAGCCCTTTAAAAGAAGAGAGTCCGATAGGGACGTTTTAAATCTTTTGTGATCGTCTCTGCAAGCATTTTTGAGAAAGCTGATACATTGACCATATTGAAATATGTGTGACTGTGGAAGTTGGAATGTCTCCGCTAATGACTTGAAAGGGATGGGGCGGCCAGACTCTGAATCACAAAGTGAAGAAAAGTTGGAGATGCCTTTCTGTTGCCAGGTGATATATGGCTGACTTTCCAGACCTGGGGGAAAGCTCGGGTTTCCTTGTATTGGGAGGTGTCTAGAAATAAACGGTGAAAGTTTGAGGCTTTTCCGGATCTCTCTCCAAGCAATTGTTGTGTCCCGAAGTAGGAGGTTATGTTGAAGGGGTGGAGGAATGGATTTCCACTTGCAGTGAAGGAGAGCTACCAGGGAGTATGGGTTGACCATTTCAGTTTCCAGGTAAAAGTTGGAGTAACGAGATGTTTGAGCTACCCAATCTAAACTTATCCTCAAGAGGCAGGCTAAATTATAGATCCTGACATTGGGGAGACTAATACCCCCTTCGCGCCTGGGAAGGTAAAGTTTAGTGAATGCAATTCGTGGTCGCTTATTTCGCCATAAAAATTTGGATATTGCCTCATTGAGAATTTTTGTGTCTTTATGTTGCAAGAGTAAGGGAATGGTTTGTAGTGGATAAAGTAGGCGGGCGAAGCTGACCATTTTCACCAGATGGCATCTTCCTAGTAGCGAAAGAGGTAGATCCATCCAGTTTGCTAGTTCTTGAGAGATCTTTTTGAGTAATGGTGGGTAATTGAGGTGATAGAGAGAGGAGGGTAGTTTTCCTATTCTTATGCCTAAGTATGTGATGTGGGATTGTGCTACCGAGAATATGGATTTCTGTGTCCAAGGAGGGTTGGATACGGTGCCTAGGGGGAGGATTTCACTTTTGTTATTGTTTATGCGAAGGCCCAAGCATAATCTAAATTAGTCAAAGATTAGCTTAATCGTGAGCATGTCAGAGGAGGGGTTTGCTGAGAATATAAGGACATCGTCCGCGAAGAGTGAGGTGCGAAGTTCCTGTTTGCCGATGGGGATGCCGTTTAGTGGGGCTACGTGTGATAAATACCTAGATAGTGGTTCTAATGCAATGTTAAAGAGGAGTGGTGATAGGGGGCAGCCCTGCCGAGTTCCTTTGTGGAGGCGGAATTCCTCTGATAGGAGGCCTGCCGCCACCAGTCTAGCAGCTGGGGCGGTATACATGGTGTTTATAAGATGGGCGAAGGAGCCAGAGAATCCCATTTTATTCATGACCAGAGAAAGCCATTCGAAGCTAACGTTATCAAAGGCTTTCTCCGCGTCCAGGGTGATGATAGCATACTTTCCCTCTGAGTTGCATTTGGCATGTTCCAGGGCCATCATTACCTTTCTGATGTTCATGGTGGCAGTTCTGCCTTTCACGAACCCTGATTGGGCAGGGTGTATCAGAGAGGGTATGATGTCTGCTAATCTTGTGGCAATAATTTTAGAAAGGATTTTGACATCCAGGTTTAGAAGTGAGATAGGCCTATATGAGCCTGGTTCTTGGGGGTCTTTACCTTTTTTGGCTAGTAATTTGATAATGGCTTGGTTGCCCGTGGGTAGGTATGTTCCCCCAGACCATATGTGTTGATATACTTCATGAAGTGTGGATTCTAAGAGTGGTTGTAGGGACTTGTAGAATTCTCCCGTGAATCCATCAGGACCTGGGGCTTTAGAAGGAGCTAGGTTTTTAATTGTAGTGGAGATTTCATGGAGGGATATTGGGGCATTTAGAGCTTCTAACTGTGAGGGTGATACTTGAGAGAGGGTTACCTTTTCAAGAAAGGATTGTGCTGTCGCAGGGTTTATGGGATCTGGTCCGTATAGGGATGAGTAGTATTGTAGCATGGTTCCATTTATGTCTTTTTGGATGGTTTTTATGTTACCCAGAGAGTCACGGAAAGATGAGATGTGTGTCGGACGATAGGGTCCCCTACATAAATTGGCGAGGAGTTTACCTGCCTTATTGCCGAATTTGTGGAGGGTGGCATCCATGTAGGCTTTTTTTGTTTGTTCTAGGGTTTCGGCCCAAGTATCAAAGGATTGTTTTGCTGATTGCCATGCCTTCCTGTTATCATTGGAGTTGTTTATGTATAGAGATTAGGGATGAGCCGAACACCCCCCGGTTCGGTTCGCACCAGAACCTGCGAACGGACCGAAAGTTCGCACGAACGTTAGAACCCCATTGACGTCTATGGGACTCGAACGTTCGAAATCAAAAGTGCTCATTTTAAAGGCTAATTTGCATGGTATTTTCCTAAAAAGGGTTTGGGGACCCGGGTCCTACCCCAGGGGACATGTATCAATGCAAAAAAAACTTTTAAAAACGGCCGTTTTTTCGGGAGCAGTGATTTTAATGATGCTTAAAGTAAAAAAAAAAAAAGTGAAATATTCCTTTAAATATCGTACCTGAGGGGTGTCTATAGTATGCCTGTAAAGTGACGCGTGTTTCCCGTGTTTAGAACAGTCCCTGCACCAAATGTCATTTTTAAAGGAAAAAATCTCATTTAAAACTGCTTGCGGGTTTAATGTAATGTCGGGTCCTGGCAATATGGATGAAAATCAGTGAGACAAACGGCATGGGTACCCCCCAGTCCATTACCAGGCCCTTTGGGTATTGTATGGATATTAAGGGGAACCCCGCACCCAAATTAAAATAAGGAAAGGTGTGGGGCCACCAGGCCCTATATACTCTGAACAGCAGTATACAGGCTGTAGGTTTGTTGTTAAGTAGAATCTCTTTGTAATTTTGAACGGGTACATTTTTAACGTGTTTAGCTCCAGCCAAAAAATCTTTTTTAAGCTTTTTGGAAAACATAGGGAAGGGTTATCACCCCTGTGACATTTGTTTTGCTGTCTTTCCTCCTCTTCAGAAGATTTCACCTCACTTTTTGTCCCAATGGATTGGAAAGCATCAGTGGAAAGGAGAAATGTTTTTCCCATATTAACTCTTACAGGAGAGAATTTCCCTTCCTAGGGGTAGATTTATTCTCACTTCCTGTTGTCTCCTTCCGTTTGCAAGTAGGAGTCGTTTGTAAGTTAGTTGTTTGAAAGTAGGGTCCTGCCCTATATACTCAGCAGAAATTTGGGCCTTAGGTGTTGCTGTGGCCACAACACTGTAAGCCCTCACAGGGCTCTGCTGTGAAATATTAGATCAAGAATTGTAATTACATGCCCCTGTTGAACAGGAGCTGAAAAATTAGGCCTTAGGCACTGGTGCTGGTGCCACAACACTGCAACCCCTCACAGACACTCTAGTTGGAATGCAGGAACGAGCCCTGCTGCAAAGTATTGCATCAAAAATTGTAATTACACGCCCCTGTTAAACAAGGGCTGAAAAATTGGGCCTTAGGCACTGGTGCTGGTGCCACAACACTGCAACCCCTCACAGACACTCTAGTTGGAATGCAGGAACGAGCCCTGCTGCAAAGTATTACATCAAAAATCGTAATTACACGCCCCTGTTAAACAGGGGCTGAAAAATTGTGCCTTAGGCACTGGTGGTGGCACCCAGAACCAAAAATGCTCTTACAAGCTATCAGCGTGATGATTGAGGAGGAAGAGGATAATTACTCAGGAATAGTCACTCAGCATCAGCATAGGCAGTCTTTGAAGGGATCTGAGATTTCAAAAAAAATTATTCAGTTACATCAGCATCAGGTGCTTGGTAGCTGGTGGTGATCCAAGACTCATTCATTTTTATGAAGGTCAGTCGATCGACCGAGTCAGTGGACAGACGCACCCTGTGATCGGTTACCACGCCTCCAGCAGCACTGAATGTGCGTTCTGAAAGAACGCTGGATGCAGGACAGGCCAGTAGCTCAATTGCATACTGTGCAAGCTCTGGCCAGTGATCCATCCTCAAGACCCAGTAACCTAGAGGATTTTCGGTGGGAAAGGTGTCCAAGTCTGATCTTGCCCCTAGGTATTCCTGCACCATGTAAAACAGACGCTGGCGATGGTTGCTGGAACCGATCATACCTTGGGGCTGCGGACCAAAAAATTGTCTGAACGCATCGGTCAGACGGCCACCTTCTCCACCGCTCCTTCTTTGACTGACCGAAGCCTCAGCAACACGTTGTCCAGAAACAGGAGTTTGTAACCTCCCAGTCTCTGGGAACGCGTTGCACAGACCTTTCTGCAAGGCCTCCCGAAGATGTTTCATCCTCTGCTCCCTCTGCGATGGCAAGATAAGGTCCGCAACCTTACCCTTGTAACGTGGATCAAGGAGGGTTGCCAGCCAGTATTGGTCCTTCTCCTTGACACCACGAATACGAGGATCCTTACGCAGGCTTTGCAGGATCAGGGAGGCCATGCAGCGTAGGTTTGCTGAGGCATTCGGTCCGGAGTCCTCTGGGTCACTAAGGACGACATGGTCCGCAGCCACCTCCTCCCAGCCACGTACAAGTCCATGTGTTTCTTGGGACTGATCCCTTAAAGACTGCTGCTGATGCTGAGTGCCAGGCTCCACCTCCATACTGACACAATCTTCCTCCTCCTCCTCCTCCTCTTCCTCCTCGTCCTCTTCCTGTGTGATCGGCGGGCACGCAGGAACACTGTCTGGATAAAGGGGGCCTTGAGAGCTTAGGAAGTCCTCCTCTTCCTGCCTCTGTTCTGCCTCAAGTGCCCTGTCCATTATTCCACGCAGCGTGTGCTCCAACAGGTGGACAAGGGGGACAGTGTCACTGATGCATGCACTGTCACTGCTCACCATCCTTGTGGCCTCCTCAAATGGTGACAGGACAGTGCATGCATCCCTGATCATGGCCCACTGGCGTGGGGAAAAAAAACCAAGCTCCCCTGACCCTGTCCTGGTGCCATAGTCGCACAGGTACTCATTGATGGCCCTCTGCTGCGTGTGCAGCCGCTGCAGCATGGCCAACGTTGAGTTCCACCTGGTGGGCATGTCACAGATTAGGCGGTTCTTGGGCAGGTTAAACTCCTTTTGGAGGTCCGTCAGCCGAGCACTGGCATTATATGACCGGCGGAAATGCACACAGACTTTCCTGGCCTGCCTCAGGACATCCTGTAAGCCCGGGTACCTGCCCAAGAACCGCTGCACCACCAAGTTAAGGACGTGAGCCAAACAGGGCACATGGGTCATTTGTCCCTGTCGGAGGGCAGAGAGGAGGTTGGTGCCATTGTCGCAAACCACCATTCCTGCCTTAAGTTGGCGTGGCGTCAACCACCTCTGAACCTGCCCCTGCAGAGCTGACAGAACCTCTGCCCCAGTGTGGCTCCTGTCCCCCAAGCACACCAGCTCAAGCACCGCATGGCATCTTTTGGCCTGCGTACTTGCGTAGCCCCTTGAACGACTACGGAGCACCGCTGGTTCCGAGGAAGAGGCCATGGAGGAAGAAGAAGAGGAGGGGGTGGAGGAGAGAGGTGTGTCACAATCATTAGCATTTTGGAGGCGTGGTGGCGGAACAACCTCCAACACTACTGCACCTTGTCCTGCATCCTTCCCAGCTGCCAGCAGAGTCACCCAATGCGCCGTGAAACTTAGGTAACGTCCCTGTCCATGCCTGCTGGACCATGAGTCAGCGGTAATATGCACCTTACCACTGACCGCCCTGTCCAGCGAGGCATGGACATTGCCTTCCACATGCTGGTAGAGAGCCGGAATCGCCTTCCGTGAGAAAAAGTGGCGTTTGGGTACCTGCCACTGAGGAACTGCACATTCCACAAACTCACGGAAGGGGGCAGAGTCTACCAACTGAAAAGGCAGCAGTTGAAGTGCTAGCAATTTTGCCAAGCTAGCATTCAACCGCTGGGCATGTGGATGGCTGGGAGCAAACTTCTTTCGGCGGTGCAGCAGCTGGGGCAGGGAAATTTGCCTGGTACAATCTGACGTCGGTGTACCAAAATCAGATTGCCCACAAGTACATGGCTGTGACACACCTAATTCTACACCTTCATTCCTCTCAGTGCAGGTCTCAGAGAGGACTGAAGGTCTAGTGGGGTTGGAAATCTCAGCTGATGAGGAGCAAGCAGAGGTCCTCTTTGTTCTTTGGTGTGGGTCTTTTAGATACGCTTGCCAACGAACTGCATGGCAGGTCAACATATGTCTGGTCAAGCATGTGGTACCCAAGCGGGAGATGTTTTGGCCACGCGAGATACGCTTGAGACATATGTTGCAAATAGCAGCGGTGCGATCTGATGCACTCGTCTCAAAAAAGGCCCACACCAAAGAACTTTTTTAATAACACGCAGAGACTGCAGCGCCCTGCACATGTGGAGCTTTGGGGTGTGATGCAGTCAATGTGCTGCCCTTAGGCTGGCCCCTGGAGGGCATCCTGCCTCGTTGGTGATGTGCCGCCTCCTCCTCCTCCTCCTCCTCCTCTCTCCTATCAGGCACCCACGTTGAGTCAGTGACCTCATCATCCCCTCCCTCCTCATCACTGGAGCAAACCTGGCAGTATGCTGCAGCAGGGGGAGCATGACTGCCAGATTGCTGTCCTTCTTGGGCACCCCCTCTGTCCGTGCTCGTGTTACTGCCTTCATCGAGCTCATTATCATCATCAGAGCCTTCCAAACGCTGGGCATCCTCCTGGAGCATGTACCCAACACTGTGGTCAAACAGTTCGAGGGACTCCTCAGGAGGACATGGTGGGGCTAGGGAAGGAGTCACTGATGACATTGAGCCGAGGGAAGAGGCCGCTGCTTTGCCAGACAAAGTACCCTGGGCATGGGTGAGAGAGGATGAGGAGGATGAGGACGGCTTGGTCATCCACTTGACCAAGTCTTCCGCATGTTGCGGCTCAACATGGCCAGCTGCCGAAAAAAAGGCCAAGTGTGTCCCATGGCCACGTGCTGATGAGGATGCACCGTCTCCACGACCAGCACTAGACACAGAGCCTGCTTGCCCTCTCTTATTGGCTTGTGACTGTCTGCCTCTCCTTCTTGGCCTTCCAGACATACTAATGGCCTGTAGCTGCACTAAGCTGGGATATATATATATATATATATATATATATATATATATATATATATATATATATATGTACTGATACTGCAGCTAGCAAAATCAACTGCCTGCCTGTAGTATGAGAACACCACCAACCTTCTACAGGTAGCTTTAGCTGAACACTGTGAGGTGGACGCACCCCACTAACTTGTAGGTTTAGCAGAACACTGTGAGCAAGACGCACTGCACTAACTGTAAATAGTCTAGCTGCCTGACTGTGGTACTAATAGGATCAAAAGAACACCAGCAATTTTCTTTAAAATACTGTAACAAGACAAGCCTGCCTGTCAGTAAGAAGATAACAGGAACGGATCTAGCTGAACACTGTGAGCAGGACGCACCCCACTAGCTTGTAGGTTTAGCTGAACACTGTGAGGTGGACGCACCCCACTAACTTGTAGGTTTAGCTGAACACTGTGAGCAGGACGCACCCCACTAACTTGTAGGTTTAGCAGAACACTGTGAGCAGGACGCACTGCACTAACTGTAAATAGTCTAGCTGCCTGACTGTGGTACTAATAGGATCAAAAGAACACCAGCAATTTTCTTCAGGTAGCTGTATTTACTGTAACAAGACAAGCCTGCCTGTCAGTAAGAAGATAACAGAAACGGATCTAGCTGAACACTGTGAGCAGGACGCACCCCACTAGCTTGTAGGTTTAGCTGAACACTGTGAGGTGGACGCACCCCACTAACTTGTAGGTTTAGCTGAACACTGTGAGCAGGATGCACCCCACTAACTTGTAGGTTTAGCAGAACACTGTGAGCAGGACGCACTGCACTAACTGTAAATAGTCTAGCTGCCTGACTGTGGTACTAATAGGATCAAAAGAACATCAGTAATTTTCTTTAAAATACTGTAACAAGACAAGCCTGCCTGTCAGTAAGAAGATAACAGGAACAGATCTAGCTGAACACTGTGAGCAGGACGCACCCCACTAGCTTGTAGGTTTAGCTGAACACTGTGAGGTGGACGCACCCCACTAACTTGTAGGTTTAGCTGAACACTGTGAGCAGGACGCACCCCACTAACTTGTAGGTTTAGCAGAACACTGTGAGCAGGACGCACTGCACTAACTGTAAATAGTCTAGCTGCCTGACTGTGGTACTAATAGGATCAAAAGAACACCAGCAATTTTCTTTAAAATACTGTAACAAGACAAGCCTGCCTGTCAGTAAGAAGATAACAGGAACGGATCTAGCTGAACACTGTGAGCAGGACGCACCCCACTAGCTTGTAGGTTTAGCTGAACACTGTGAGGTGGACGCACCCCACTAACTTGTAGGTTTTGCTGAACACTGTGAGCAGCACGCACCCCACTAACTTGTAGGTTTAGCAGAACACTGTGAGCAGGACACACTGCACTAACTGTAAATAGTCTAGCTGCCTGACTGTGGTACTAATAGGATCAAAAGAACACCAGCAATTTTCTTCAGGTAGCTGTATTTACTGTAACAAGACAAGCCTGCCTGTCAGTAAGAAGATAACAGAAATGGATCTAGCTGAACACTGTGAGCAGGACGCACCCCACTAGCTTGTAGGTTTAGCTGAACACTGTGAGGTGGACGCACCCCACTAACTTGTAGGTTTAGCTGAACACTGTGAGCAGGACGCACCCCACTTACTTGTAGGTTTAGCAGAACACTGTGGGCAGGACGCACTGCACTAACTGTAAATAGTCTAGCTGCCTGACTGTGGTACTAATAGGATCAAAAGAACACCAGTCATTTTCTTTAAAATACTGTAACAAGACAAGCCTGCCTGTCAGTAAGAAGATAACAGGAACGGATCTAGCTGAACACTGTGAGCAGGACGCACTGCACTAAATGTAAATAGTCTAGCTGCCTGACTGTGGCACTAATAGGATCAAAAGAACACCAGTAATTTTCTTCAAAATACTGTAACAAGACAAGCCTGCCTGTCAGTAGGAATATAACAGGAACGGATCTAGCTGAACACTGTGAGCAGGACGCACTGCACTAAATGTAAATAGTCTAGAAGATAACAGGAACGGATCTAGCTAAACTGAATACAGTGTATATATATATATATATGCAACACCTGGGATGCATATATATACACAATACACTTTAAGTGCAGCTAACTGACTGACTGTCCTGCCTAATCTAGCTAACTCAAATGAAATGACACTGTCTCTCTCTCTCTCTAAGCACACCGGAACACACTGCACAGGGCCGCCGTGCAGGCGGCCTTATATAGTGTGGGGCGTGTACTAAATCCCCTGAGCCATAATTGGCCAAAGCCTCCTTGGCTTTGGCCAATTATGGCTCTCTGTTAAGGCGGCGCTGTGATTGGCCAAGCATGCGGGTCATAGTGCATGCTTGGCCAATCATCAGCAAGCAATGCACTGCGATGCCGCAGTGAATTATGGGCCGTGACGCGCCACACGAATTTGGCGCGAACGGCCCATATCGTTCGCAATTCGACGAACGATCGAACAGCCGATGTTCGAGTCGAACATGGGTTCGACTCGAACACGAAGCTCATCCCTAATAGAGATCTTTGGGCTAGGTGCAGTCGGGAGCTGGCTTGTTTGTATTTTTTGAGTGTGTTTCTCTTAAAGGATGCTGCATAGGAGATTGAGGAATGCTTTGCCTGCTTCCCAGAATAGATTGGGGTTGTCGGAATGTTCAGCATTGGTCGAAGTGTATTCTGACCAGACGTTTTCCATGTATTGTCGGAAGTCAAAGTTGTTGTGGAGATAAGATGGGAAACGCCATATTTTAGGATTCGGGTGTAAATCAGGGTTATCAATCGTGGTTGAGATTGGTGCATGGTCGGATATGGCAATGTCGTGAATGTCCGCGTTGGATATCAGTGGTAGAAGGTCGTCTGAGCAGAAGAGATAGTCAATTCTGGTGAAGACGTTGTGGGGATTGGAGTAAAAAGTAAATTCTTTGTCAGCTGGGTGCCGGAGTCGCCAGATGTCGTGTAAGTGGAGGGATTCCATCGTGGAGGCTAGTAAAGTTTGTGAATCGAGATCTGAGGGGGTATATGTGTGCTTAGCAGTGGATCTGTTGTCTATCGGGTGAACTGTGGCGTTAAAGTCTCCGCCAACTATATGCGGGAGAGTCGGGTCGCTAAGGAGCCATGTTGAGAATTCACTATAAAATTGTTTTGTGGGGTTATTGGGCGCATAGATGTTTGAGATTATCATTTCCTTGGTTCCTAATTTGATGTGGGCTGAAATAAGGCGTCCCTGTGCATCTGCTTTGATAGATAGGACCTCACATGGCATGTTTTTGTGGATAAGTATCAGGACTCCTGCTTTGCGTCCATTGGAATCTGAGCCTAGTACTGTGCCTACCCATAATTTTTTCATGCGGTGGAGGTCAGAGGTGGAGAGGTGTGTTTCTTGGAGTAGGGCAATGTCGGTTTTGAGTCTTTTAAGGTGACGGAGGATTTTCAATCTCTTATTGGGTGAACGAAGCCCTTTAACATTCCAGGAGACCAGTTTCATATAGGAGGGGTCACTGGGGGGGTATGTGAAGATATTGTATGATTTTCACCGGTTAATAGGTGGTGGTGTGATGTGAAAGTAGGTTGGGTTCTGGAGGGGGTTGTTTTGTCTGAACGAGGGTTTGTATGACCGCTAAGAGCATGTGTACCATAAGATGGGGGTGCGTAGTATAAGGAGGGGTCTAGAAGGAGGGGGGTAGAAAAGAGAAACAATAAAACATATTCAATAAACTTCGCTTTTTTCCGCATGGAGTCGACTGTGTAGGCCAACTCCCATCGCAAGACCCAGAGACTGCTGTATTTGAGAACCCATATTTAAGGGGGTGATGAGTATTGGCAGCTTGGGTTGTGTAATAATTGACGGAGGAGTTGGTTGCACAGGAGAGCCAGGGGAGAGAGTCAACACCTTAGGTATAACAAAATCAAGTTTACCAGTTAGTAAAATGTAAACAGTGTGTAAAAACATAAGAAAACTGCTTGGCCGGGGGCAGGAGGCGGAGCCTAGCAGAGCAGACATGCATTGTTAGAGCTCCACACCGCTGAGGAGAGAAGAGAAGGACAAAGCGGAGCCTGCAGGCTCAAAAGGTATCCATTTGAACCTTTTTGCCCCTGGGAACAAACTGTGAAAGTTTGGGCAGGAAATATGGTACTGGGAGGAAACCGTGGCAGAAATAAAAATCACCTCACAAAGAGCTCACAGGCACTCACTGCAGCTGAAGCAGCTCCAGTCACCTCACAAGATACAGCATCAGGGCGCTCTCACAGACAGAAAATGTCACAGCAAGACTCTCCATTTGAGTCAGATACAGAACAAATCCTCACAAACTTCTCCACAAGCCTCCTCAGCATCCCCAGTAATATTATTACAATTTGAAAAGATGCTTCATAAGGCTTTAAAACAAACCTCAGACCAAATAACAAAAAGCCTAACCAAAGAAATAAGAGAGCTGGGAAACCGCACCACAGCCCTAGAAATAAAAATGGATGAAATTGAAATTACAACCCAAGAAAATATAACAGAATTGGAACAATTAAAAAAAGAGAATTTAATACTTCAAACTAAGCTCGAAGATTACGAAAATAGAGCCAGACGTTCAAACTTGCGCATAAGGGGAATACCTGAAACTGTGACAGACCTGCAATCTACTATTACTGCTCTATTACAAGAACTAAAGCCAGATATCCCTATTGAACATTTAGAACTGGACAGAGTACACAGAGCCCTCACAGCCAAAAAGAAAGATGGACCCCCACGTGATATAATCACAAAATTTCATTATTACAGAACGAAAGAACAAATACTAATTGCTGCAAGAGAAAAAAAGGAACTTAATTTTCAAGGACACAATTATAAAATTTTTGCTGACCTATCCCAACTTACTATTACTAAAAGACGATCCATGAAACCCCAACTAATGGAACTGCAACGCCACAACATTATATATCAATGGGGCTTCCCCTTTTCAGTCAGATTTAACTACCAAGGTACAATTTACAGAAGCAGATCAGCAGATCAACTACAACAAACCCTTTTAAAATTAAATCTGACAGAACCCACAAGCAGCAACACTCCCACACGCAGAAGAATGGCATCATCTTCACCTTCAGGCAGCACCCAGAAAATTTCAGAACAAAATGGGAATCATCATTCTCACAAAAGAGGCCGTTATGCCACATCATCCATGGACCAAGAAGATTCAATGGACTGACATCCTAATTCCTGATATCTCTTCATTTATTATACTAAGAGATGGTTCTCTATAAAAAAACCTATATTTATAACTGAATGTAACTGCATTCTGATAGTCACACACTGTGTGGGATCATGTTACATTCCAGTTATATTTCTTATTACTTCTGATTCATATAGCCTTAGAATATATAAGTGAAATAAGGAAATTCTTGTTCAGTTATATATTATCAGGTAATAACAATAGATTTATTACTTTTTAGGACAAATATGTTCAATAATCCAGAAGTAATGGAAGCTTTTTCTTTCTTTTCTTAAAACAAATATATTATTACCTAACTAGTTCCTAGAATTATGTTTTTGTTTATTCTAATCTGAAGCAATACAACCTCAATTTTATGAGTTAACATATCTAAACAGTTGCATATCAATAAAATATGTAATTGTTTACTCTAAAAGGGTTAAAATCCCAAAATAATTCAAACTATCTTCATCAATACCAAAGTTATTAACAGTACCTTTCTAACTGAATTATTTAGCCTAGGGCAAGACTAACCATATACAACCACCCTGGAATAAATAATTTCAACAAAAACTATATTCTGCACTCCAATTAATGAAACATCATTTTGATGTCTTTTGACATAGCACTTCTCTCCTGTAAGCAGAAGATCCGTGTACCCCCATTAGCCCTCCTCATTCTCCCAACCATATTATGTGGGAGTGTGACGAAGGCACTTATTCCCCTGAGAGAGATATTTATTCTCTTTCACGGGTAAATTGTGATTACTTGCAAAAAATAATTTATACAATGTATCATCTAATCTCATATGTTTTTTGTTTACTCTTTACTTCAAAATTCACTGGTTTCTTTTCTATCTATTCATCTCTTCAGTCCACACAGGTTGATCTGCGCAGTCAGCTCTGCATAACAAAAAGTAAGTCAAAACTATTTGATCTATTGCCATGGCACCACTGAATATACTTTCCCTGAATGTCCAGGGAATAAATGTCCCTCAAAAAAGGACCAAAGCCTTCCGTACTTTCCATAACAAGAAGGCTCACATAGTATGCCTCCAAGAAACACACTTCACCAAAGATTCTACTCCAAAATATATTTCTCCTTTTTATCAACAAATTTACACGGCTTCTGCCTGTACCAAGCAAAGGGGAACTCTAATTGCATTTCACCGATCCACACCATTCACCTTATCATCAGAAATTAAAGACCCAGAAGGTAGATACCTGATACTCATGGGTTATATAATGGATACAGCAATCACAGTGATTTCCTACTACGCTCCTAACAAACAACCTACACCATTCCTCTCACATATATTACAAGTGATTAATACACACAAAATAGGAACAGTGATAATGTGTGGGGATTCGAACCAGGTCCTCCTCCCATTTCTAGATAAATCACCTTTTACACCATCCAAAATAACCTCTAGATTACCTTTTTCTCAACTTCTTTCCAAATACAATCTGGTAGATTCGTGGAGAGAAAGTAACCCAATGAAAAAGAAATTCACTTATTTCTCGCACCCTCATCAAACCTTCACCAGAATAGATCATATTTTTCTAACAATAGGAATGATACCAGAAATTATTGCATCAGATATAATTCCGATTCCGTGGTCTGACCATAATGCAGTATGCACTACTATAGCCTCAGCCATACCAAAAGCGCATGACCCAACGTGGTACTTACCGGACATAATGCTCAAACACCCACTACATCAGATGGCCATTGAACAAGCTTTAAAGGAATACATATCAATTAATAATACAACAGACATCTCCCCAATAACACTGTGGGAAGCTCATAAGCCTGTCTTGCGTGGTACAATACAAAGACAAATGGCACTATTTAAACGGGAACGCAAAAATCTAGCAAAAAAACTAGAACTCAATTTTAATGCAGCTTACATATCATTTCAAGATAATCCATCTCAGAGTACAAAATCTCATCTGGAAAAATCTAGATTGGAATACGATCTATTTCTCACTGAGTCAGTTGATAAATCCCTCAAACGCTCCAAACACAATTTCTACATGAATACAAACAAACCAGGTACATATTTGGCTCGGGCATTAAATTCAACTAACAAATCTTTCAAACCAATACGTTTGAAATTATCAAAAAATGTTTACACTTGTAATCCAGTTAAAATAGTCTATAAATTTCACTCACATCTCCCAACTTTATATAAGACAAACAATGAATTTAATCCTACAGAGGCTGAATCCTTCTTCTCAAAAATAACCTTACCTGAGTTATCTCAGAATCAAAAAAGCAGTTTGAATGAGCCTATAACTATAGATGAAGTTGCTAACGCCATAAAAGACCTAAAACTTAACAAAAGACCAGGCCCAGACGGCTACTCGGCTTTATACTATAAAACATTCTCAGAAATACTCTCTCCCATTCTCACTGAAACGTTTAACAAACTTCTAGATGGACATTCTTTTCGGCAAGAAACACTAATGGCAATTGTTTGTATGATCCCAAAACCCCTTTCTGATGATACTTCCTGTGTGAATTATCGGCCTATCTCTCTGTTAAACCTCAATATTAAATTATTAGCAAAAATAATAGCAAAACGCCTTAATAGCATTATAGGAAAATTAATACATAGAGATCAAGTAGGCTTCATGCCAAATAGACAGGCAGGCGATAATATACGCAGGGCAGTGTTATTGGCACATATTGCTAAAAAACGGAAAATCCCTTTATGTTTTCTATCTCTCGATATTAAGAGGGCATTTGACACAGTATCCTGGCAATATATGCAATATTCATTACAAAAATGGGGTTTTGAACCCCACTTTTTAACATGGATCAAAGCATTATATAATAAACCCAAAGCCTATATAAAATATGCTGGATACAAATCTGAAGCCTTTAATATCGAAAGAGGTACCCGACAGGGTTGCCCATTATCTCCCTTATTATTTGCCCTTATACTCGAACCCATGGCCCAATACATCAGAACAAACCAAACTATAACTGGCATTGAAGTAGGAGGTATTACACACAAATTATGTATATTTGCAGACGATATATTACTTTTTCTATCATCACCACAGGTCTCTGGTCCTAACTTAATACCAGCTCTTGATGGATTTGCAGCCCTATCCGGCCTTATGATTAATCCTAAGAAATGCCTAATGCTTAATATTTCACTCACAAACATGGAATTGATCCCGGCTAGGGCTGCACTCCCATTCACATGGGCAGAAAAATCAATCCCATATCTTGGAATTCATTTAACAGCATCTCATTCTGACTTATTCTCAACCAATTATCCTCCTGTATTAAGACAGATCACAAATCTAATAAAACAATGGTCGCAACTTCCTTTATCCTGGATAGGGAAGATTAATGCAATCAAAATGACTATTCTACCCAAATTGCTTTATCTATTCAGAGTCCTCCCTATTCCAATTCCTTCCTATTTTTTGAGAATAGTACAAAAAAGAGCAACTTCGTTTATATGGGGCTCTTCTAAACCACGTATACCTATACACACACTACATCTTCCCAAAAATAAAGGAGGCCTGGGATACCCTAATTTTACTAACTACTACAGAGCAGCACATTTGGCCAGTCTGTCCAAATACCATGCAAAACAGGAAATCCCATTATGGGTATTTATAGAGGCTTCAGAAAATGACCCACTATTAATATCAAATTTATTATGGCTTGATCCTAAAGACCGCTTAAAAATTCATAATCCCATAACTAAACACTTCTTATCTCTCTGGGATAAACTAAAAACCAAATATCAGTTACAATCTCCACACAATCCTCTCCTTTCTTTTATCAGAAATCCGGCCTTTTATCCGGCATGGATCTACCCAAATTCTTTTAAAGCTTGGACAACATCAGGCATTCAGACACTAAATGACTTCATAGCATCTAAATCATTCCTTTCATTCCCATCGCTTAGAGAAAAATATGATCTACCAAACTCTGAGATATTTAGATATCTCCAAATCAAAAAATTCTATACACCATTCCTAAAGGGGGATACACCATTATCCCAATTATCCATTTTTGAATCAATCTGTACAAAAGATCCATTTGCTAAAGGTACAATTTCATCACTTTATAATCAATTATATGGAGTAGCAAATCTTAATAGACCCTCTTACGTTCAGAGGTGGGAGGAGGACCTGGGACGAACTTTAGAAGACACGGACTGGTCTAACATATGGCTCACATCTAAGTCATCTTCACCCAACATCTTAGCACTGGAGACAAATTATAAAGTCCTAACTCGCTGGTACCTTGTACCCGCTAGAGTGGCAAAATATTCACCTAATACCTCAGCTCTTTGTTTTCGAGGATGCCCAAAAATAGGCACATATTTACACATATGGTGGACGTGCCCAGTAATCCAAACCTTCTGGAAGGAAGTCTTCGTGATTGCATCTAAAATATTTTAAAAAATAATACACCCAGATCCATATTTAACTTTACTTTTTTTTTTTTTTTTTATCCACTTCAGCGAAAGTTTTCCGAGAGACATTATTTCAACTTTATGTGTCAAACTTTATCTCTTCTCCTTGTTCACATCATTGTGGATTGTTTCCGTCACATCTTTATTATTTTTCCCTTCTAGGATATTCTTAAATATTTTTAACCACTTCCCGCCCGCCCTATGGCGGATTGACGTCCGGGAAGTGGTTGTGTTATCCTGACTGGACGTCATATGACGTCCAGCAGGATAACATGCCGCAGTGCGCCCCCGGGGGCGTGCATCGCGGCGATCGGTGGAGCGGTGTGTCAGTCTGACACACCGCTACACTGATCTTGGTAAAAAGCCTCCGGCGGAGGCTCTTTACCACGTGATCAGCCGTGTCCAATCACGGCTGATCACGCTGTCAATAGGAAGAGCCGTTGATCGGCTCTTCCTCACTCGCGTCTGACAGACGCGATTAGAGGAGAGCCGATCGGCGGCTCTCCTGGCAGGGGGGGTCTGTGCTGATTGTTTATCAGCGCAGCCCCCCCTCAGATCACCACACTGGACCACCAAGGATCGCCACTAGGACCACCAGGGAAGGGGCAACATGTGGATGGCCAGGTATGTACCCCATGGCCATCCACATGTGCCCAGTGTGCCCAGTCAGTGCCAATCAGTGCCCACAAATGGGCACTGATTGGCACAATTATGTTGCAGTGATGCCCAACAATGCCACCCTTAGGGGCATCACTGCAAACAACCAGTGCCGTCAGTGCCACCCATCAGTGTCCATTCATGCCACCTGTCAGTGCCCATCCGTGCCCATCAGTGCCCATCTATCAGTGCCCATCCATGCCCATCTGTGCCAACTATCAGTGCCACCTATGAGTGCCCATCAATGCCACCTATGAGTGCCCATCAATGCCACCTATGAGTGCCCATCAGTGCCGCCTATAAGTGCCCATCTGTGCCACCTATGAGTGCCCATCAGTGCCGCTTACCAGTGCCACCTATCAGTGCCCATCAGTGCCGCCTATCAGTGCCCATCAGTGCCGCCTATCAGTGCCCATCATCAGTGCCCGTCAGTGCCACCTCATCAGTGCCACCTCATTGGTGCCACCTCATCGGTGCCCATCAGTGCCGCCGTATCAGTGCCAGTCAGTGCCCGTCAGTGCAGCCATATCAGT
This sequence comes from Aquarana catesbeiana, assembly GCF_042186555.1. Taxonomy (NCBI): domain Eukaryota; kingdom Metazoa; phylum Chordata; class Amphibia; order Anura; family Ranidae; genus Aquarana; species Aquarana catesbeiana. The sequence goes on from NC_133326.1 coordinate 478,241,471, forward strand.
GCCCGTCACTGAAGAAGAAAACGTACTTATTTACAAAAAAATTTTAACAGAAACAAAGAAAAACTTGTTTTTTTTCAAAATTTTTGGTCTTTTTTTATTTGTTGCGCAAAAAATAAAAACCGCAGAGGTGATCAAATACCACCAAAAGAAAGCTCTATTTGTGGGAACAAAATGATAAAAAATTTGTTTGGGTACAGTGTAGCATGACCGCGCAATTGTCATTCAAATTGCGACAGCGCTGAAAGCTGAAAATTGGTCTGGGCGGGAAGGTGTCTAAGTGCCTGGTATTGAAGTGGTTAAAAACCGACAACAAAACGCCTTCTATAATTATAAACCCTATTATTATCTTAGTCTCTCTCAGTCCCTCTTATTTCCCCCCGCCCCCCCCTCCCCCTCCCCTGTGTCTGGTCCGTTCCTTTATGTTGTTTATTTATCCACTTGGCTCTGCACCTATTCTTTCTTTTATCCTATCTAAATAAATATCCGAGACTTTGTAGTTTTTCCAACTTTCCCATCTACTATTATCCCCTTTCTCTCCTCCTTCCATTTTATAGTGATAATCTATTTCCTTTAGCCAGTTTCTAATGTCTGGTTTTCCACTTTTTAGCCAATTCTTGGGAATTAAGGCCTTGGTCGCATTCAGGAGGTTAGGTATTATTGATTTTCTATATTGTTTCTTAGGTTTATTGTAGATATGGAAGAGGCAAGTCCAAATATTTTGTTCTATTTCTTCTCCAGTTATTTCCTTTATGTTATTTAACACTTCCTTCCAGTACTCCATTATTATTGGGCATTCCCACCATATGTGTGTGATCGTTGCTATTTGGCCACATTTTCTCCAACACAAGGAGGTTCTATCTTGATGGAATCTGTGTATTCTTACTGGGGTCATATACCATCTTGATACTAGTTTATAATTCATTTCTATGGTCTTCATATCCCAAGCCTTATTATATCCAATTTCTATCATTTTTTCCACTTTTTGGTTATCTATTTTTAAATTCATTTCTTTTTCCCATTGATTTATATATTCTGGTCTTTCTTGTGCTTCCAAATCTGTCAGTATACTATAAATTTTTGATGTTCCGTTTTTTAATGGTGTTTCATTGCTACATAGCTTTTCCAGTGCAGTTCATTTTGATTCATCTCTCAGTGGGTGTGGTATTGTGCTTACTAGGTGCCTTATTTGAGTATAATTCCATTCATTCATCTTCCATCCATTCCTTTCCTCTATTTCTACTCGTGTTCTTATTTTGCCATTTCTAGTGATATCTTTCAGTTGTGGGTTACCTATTCCTTGGATTTCAAATATTTCCCTCCCAGGGGTGAAGAGATTCGATCCTGTGAGTGCTAATAGTGGTGAATTATATTTCCATTCATTCTTTAAGTGAATGGTGTCCCAAATTTTAAATACATTTTTTGTTATTTCGTGCGTGTCGGTGTCCAGTATTCTATATTTCCGTGGAATCCAAATATTCTTATGTAGTGTGGCTCCACTTATTGTGTTTTCCATTTCCACCCATTTTTTTTCATTTTTCTCATTTGTCCACTCTAACATTCGTGTTAAAACTATGGCTTTATAGTACCTACTTATATCTGGGACGGCAAGACCTCCATGCTCCTTTTTCCTTGTGATCAGCGTGTATTTAATTCTTGGTTTTTTATTAAGCCATATGTATTTTAGCAGGATTGTTTTAATTATTTTAAAAAAGCTCTGCGGGATTTTTACTGGTAACATCTGTAATCTGTAGTTTATTTTAGGTAATATCGTCATCTTAAACATATTTATTCTTCCAATCCATGAAAGTGGCTGTATTCTTAACTTTTTCATTTCTTCTTTGACCTCATTGATCAGTGGAATAAAGTTTGCCTGATAAATTTTTTCGACTCTAGGAGTTATTTTAATTCCAAGGTAATTTAGTTCTTTTACCCAAGTGAATGGGAATTCTTTTTGTAAAAACTGAACTTCCTTTTTCTCTAGACCTATGTTTAATATTTCCGTTTTTATTGGATTAATTTTGAAGTTTGACAGTTCTCCGTATTTTTTAATTTCTTTCAGTATGTTTGGCAGTGACACTCTTGGGTTGGATACGTACATCAAGATGTCGTCCGCGTAGGCAGCGATCTTATGCTCTTTTCCTCCTAGTTTCGCTCCTTCTACCTCTTTGTTATTACGGAGTGTTGCTAATAGTGGTTCTAAAGCCAATACATATAATAGTGGAGACAGTGGACAGCCTTGCCGTGTTCCATTCTGCATCTTAATTTTTGGAGAGAGTCTACCGTTTACTTTTACGACTGCTGTCGGGCCATTATACAAATTTGTTATCCACTTCATCATTTTTGTCCCGATACCCAAGTGCCGCAATGTATCCATCATGAAACCCCAGTCTACCCTGTCAAATGCTTTTTCTGCATCCAATGACAGGAATAGAACTGGGGTCTCATTCTGCACCTTCTTGTGCAACATCAATAATGATTTTAGGCTGTTGTCCCGCCCCTCTCTCCCCGGGACAAAACCAGTTTGGTCCGGGTTGATCCACAGTGGGATTAGTTTTTTTATCCTAGTGGCCAGGATCTTGGAGTACAGCTTCGTATCGGCGTTCAATAGGGCTATTGGCCTGTAGCTTGAGCAGTTAACTTTGTCTTTCCCTTCTTTTGGTAGTATTGTAATATGAGCTAATAACGATTCACTTCTTATTTCTTCATCTTCCCCTAAGGAATTCATATATTCTAATAGTTTTGGAGTCAGCTGTTCTTCAAATTTTTTATAGTATTTGACCGTAAACCCGTCTGGTCCTGGGCTTTTTCCTACGGGAGTTTCCTTTAATGCCAGTTTTACCTCTTCATGCGTAATATTTTTTTCCAATTCTTCTAGTTGGTCTATTTTTAGTTTTGGTAAGTTTGCTTTTTTTAAATATTCTTGTATCTTCTTTGTTCTTGTATTCGCTTCTTTCCAACTTTCCTGTCCTTTTATTGCATAAAGGGAGCTGAAGTATTTTTGAAATGTTATCGCTATATCTGTAGTTTTATTTACCACTTCTCCTTTTTCATTTTTGATCTTCTCAATGTAATTCAAAGACTTCTTTTTTTTTACCAGATTTGCTAGGTATTTTCCTTGTTTATTACCCCATTTATATTTTTCTTGTACTACTCTGTTGTAGTCCTTCCTTTCTTCTTGTTCCATCCAGTCTTTTAATTGCTCTCTCTTTTGAGATAGTAGGCCGAAGATTTTGTTGTTTACTTGATTTTTGTGTTTTCGTTCCAATTCATAAATTTCTTTAATTATTTGTTGTATGTTTGTTTTCCTTTCCTGTTTTTTTCTTGCCCCTATAGCTATTAACTTGCCCCTAATAACAGATTTATGCGCCTCCCATATTGTTGCTTTCGATACCTCTGGTGTATCGTTTTCTTCAAAATATCTTTTAATTTCTTCTATGATGCTTTTTTCGGTCTCACTGTCTTCTAATAAAGTTTCGTTGATTCTCCATGGACCCCTTTCAAGGACTTCTCCTTTTATTTTCATTCTCAAGATTACTGGGCTGTGATCTGAGGCGGTTATTATGCCTATTTTTGTTTCTTCTATTTCTTCCAAGTTTCTATGTTCGACCATGATGTAATCCAATCTGGAGTAAATTTTGTGTACTGTTGAGTAGAATGTGTAGTCCTTTGTGCTGGGGTGCTGAATTCTCCAAGGGTCTATTAGTTGCTGTTCATATAATGTTCTTTTTAATTTCTTTAGTTGATTTGCCTCTTTGTCCCTTACTCTTGAGGTACTGTCCATTTTATTATCCATGCTGAAGTTGAAGTCTCCAGCTAGTATTAATTTTCCTTGCTTGAATTCCATTAGTATTTTAATTATATCTATCAAATATTTTTTAGGGTTCTTATTAGGACAGTAGACATTGGCCAATGTATATTTTACCCCGTGTATAGTTCCTGTAATAAAAAGATATCGACCCTCCGGGTCTATTTTCCTTTGATCTATTAGAAAACGTACATTTTTCCCTATACCGATGGCTACTCCTTTGGCCCTTCTTATTGGCGAGTCTCCTTGATACCATGTTGGTATGTTTCTTGAATAAATTTTGGCACTTGAGTTTTGGGTTATATGCGTCTCCTGTAGGAAAATTATTTCTGCTTTACTTTTTTCTAGTTCTCGGAGGATGATGTTTCTCTTCCCTGGGGAATTTAGTCCTCGGACATTGTAAGAGATTATTTTTATGCTATTTACGTTTTCCATTCTTGTGCCTTTTCTTCCCCGCCCGTCCTCCGGCCCTCCCCCCCACGCGGTCCCCCTAGGAGACCGGATGGAGGGGACACCCAGCGGACGCACGGGGTCTCCTCATCTCTTGTCTCAAAATAGGTGTGCCTATGTAACCACTCATGTGACTCAGACCTTTCCCTCCCCACCCTCCTTCCCTCTCTTTTCCCTCCTCCCACCCTCCCCCTCCCTTTTTTCTGATATGGGTTTTTTACCCCCATATTCTCTAGAGCTGAGAGCGTTTTACTTTGTTTTGTGGGGCACGCTCTGCCCCCTCTGCTCTATTTATTGTGAGGCGGAGCTCTGTAAGACACCCTATTCCCCCCCTGCCTAAGCACTAATAGGGCGACCCCCTGTCCACTCCGTGAGTCCCTGTCTCCCTCTCCCTGCGTTTTTGTTGTGTTTTACCAATCCTTTCACTTTCCTTTTTTCCCATCCCATCAACCCCAGACCCCCCCCCCCCCTTTCCACTCTAAAGCCCCTTGCACCGTTGTGTGGTATTTTCTCAGATATTAATTTCCTCGAGAGTCCACATCTTGATGTCTGATCCTTGAATTTGCTTGCCACTGTAGGTCATCTCTTGTCGTTATTCGCTCCTGACTATTTGCGTATTTTTCCAGTTCTGGGGAGGGGATTTCTAGTTTGTTGCAAAAGTCCGGAATCTCCTCCACATGTCTTAGCCTCGCACTTATTCCGTTTTTCCTTGCTATTAGACATGCTGGAAAACCCCAGTTGTATTGAATTTCTTGCTCCCGGAGGATTTCTAATAATGGCTTTAGTATCCGTCGTCTTTTCAACGTTTCTTGAGATAAATCTTGAAATATTTGTAATTTACCTCCCGCAAACTCTATTTGTGTTTTCCTCTTTAGGTTTATCCAGATCTGTTTTTTTTCTTCCCATTTTTCAAAGCGTACGATTACATCTCTAGGTGTTTCCCTTGCGAACCTTTGAGGTTTTTTTACTCGAAAGACACTTTCTATTCCTATTGTGTTAGTTGTTTCCTTTCCCAAGATTTGGTTGAAGAGATTGTTCATTTTTTCTATTAGATTTTCTGCTTGTTCTGTTTCCGGTAACCCACGTATTCTCAAGTTTTTCTTTTTATCTCTATTTTCTTGCTCTTCTATTTTATATGATTGTTCCTGTTGTTCCCGTTTTAATTTCTTTATTTCGTCTTCTAGTTCCTTTATGTTTTTTTGATGTAGGTCTACTTTGATCTCTACTTCTTCCACTCTGTTTAACATATATCCCATATCTTTATGGAGTGTTGACATCTCTGCTTTTAGGGAATTCTCTAGTGCCGCAAACATTTTTTCCATATCCTGTTTTGTTGGCAACTGTGGCCCTTGTTGTCCTTCCTCCTTTCCTCTGTCTTCCTCTCCCATTTCTGGCTCCATTCTGGGTTCTGAGAGGTGGCTGGTTTCTGTTTGTACTTTATACTGGCCTTTTTTATCCTTGTTGTCCTTCTCTTTTGTATCTATTTGTCTGCCCTTTGAACCCACTTGTTTCTCTCCTTCTCCGATTCCTTGCTGTATATACCTGTTCATAGGGCCTGGACTTGGGCCTAGGCTGGTCCTAGGTGATTTCGGTATTGCTCCCGCACTTCTTGTTGTTTTCCCCTTCATGTTTGTTTCTATGGCTGGATTTATAAGATCTTCAAAGCTGCCTTCCAGAATACCCCTTGATTGGGGTCTCTTAATGATGAAAAAATCTCCCAGCCTTTTTAAATTGACTTATTTTTACTAATATTTCTTTTGTTCCGTTCTCATACCCGGCATCCTCCCCACAATCCAATAATAGAAATAATTAATGAGATATGAGTAGTCCCCGTTTTCCAGAAGTTATGTTACTACCTTAAGTACATTAAGCATTCCTTGGTGCTGTTCAATTGTTTAAACCATAGTATTAAGTCCCCATGCACACGGACGTCTCCACAGCCGCCCTTCCGAGCCCCCTCCGCAGCTCAAAAAGGCCTGTCTATGTTAGTCTATGGCTTCATGCCCACCTAGGCGTCTCTGAGCTGCAAGTGGCATAAGCGTTCTTAAGCTGAAAAAAAAAAAAAAAAAAAAACGCTCAAAAACGCTATTGCAAAAATGCTGAAAAAAGCTGAGAAAAGTTAAAAAAAAAGTCACTGCAAAGACACCGGTGTCTTCACATCGCTTTTCCAGCAGCCCGTGTGCATGAGGGCCCAGGTGCTCAGCAAAATAATTCAAATGTTTTAGCGATATAATGCAATCTAATTCAAGTATTCAGCAAGATGATTTATATATTCAGCAGTATAGTTCCAGTATAAGCTTATATGTTCCACATTTTTGTTACTATGAAATTTCTTATTCTATAGTTTGTACTATCAAGCCTATAGTTAGTATCATTTGCAAAAAAAAAAAAAAAAATTCACAAGAAAGGGAGATACTGCAGCAGCAAGCAGGTGGGGGCTGGGAGACAACTCTTCCGTTGGCTTGTCTTTCTTTCACCTTCTCCTTCTCTTCTCCCCTGTTCCCCCCCCCCCTGTTTTTATTGTTTTTCTTAGCTCACTTGATTCTACTTTTTCAGCTCTTTCGCCTCTTCCCCTGCTTGTTCACTTCAAGACAATTGCAATAGAAAAGAGCCAAAAGAGGAGGAAAAAAAAAAAAAAACGCTCAAAAACGCTCAAAGACGCTATTGCAAAAACGCTGAAAAAAGTTAAAAAAAAAAAAAAAAAAGTCACTGCAAAGACACTGGCGTTTTCACAACGTTCTCCCAACAGCCCCTGTGCATGAGGGCCCAGGTGCTCATAAAAATAATTCAAATGTTTTAGCGGTATAATGCAATCTAATTCAAGTATTCAGCAAGATGATTTATATATTCAGCAGTATAGTTCCAGTATGAGCTTATATGTTCCACATTTTGTTACTATGAAATTTCTTCTTATTCTATAGTTTGTACTATCGAGCCTATAGTTAATACCATTTGCAAAAAACAAAAAAAGACCAAAAAAAAAAAAAAAAAAAAAAAAAGGATCACAAGAAAGGGAGATACTGCTGCAGCAGCGGCAGCAAGCAGGTGGGGGCTGGGAGACAACTCTTCCGTTGGCTTGTCTCTCTTTCACCTTCTCCTTCTCCCCTGTTCCCCCCCCTGTTTTTATTGTTTTTCTTAGCTCACTTGATTCTACTTTTTCAGCTCTTTCGCCTTCATTTACTTTCATTTACTTTCGCTTTTTATTCCATTTTATTTCGTTTTATTTCAATATGTTCTTTCCCTTTCCCTTTCTTTTGTTCTATTTCTTTTCCTTTGCCTGTTCACTTCTAGACAATTGCAATAGAAAAAAGCCAAAAAAAAAAAAAATACGGTACTTATCTTTTAGTTGTTGTTGAAGTTGGGACAAAAAGGGACGCTCACTACTGCTTGTTGCTGCTCTCTGATGCTGCGAACGCTCAGGTGCTGTCTCTGATGTTATCAATCTGCCCAGGTCTGTCTGACCCGCTGAAGTCTCAGCTGTTCTCTGCTCTCAGCTCTTCAGTGTCCACTGCCGCTGCTCCTTGCTCCACTCACCCACCTTCCTGGCTCTCTCCTCCGAAATTTCCCCGGTGCACTTCAGCTGGTTCCTCCGCTCTCCGCGGCCGGCAACACCGCTGGGGACTTGAAACAGCCCCCAGCAGCGCACCGTTTTCCCTGCTGCCGTCACTTCCGAAGCGCTCCGATCTCCGCGGTTTTCCAGTTCTCCTAACCCCCCGTCCTCGATGAGCCTTCTAGCCCATCCGACTATGGAGGGGAGGGGGGGGGATGCAGTCAGACGCAGGTACAAACTTCCTCTGGCTTACACCACAAGACAGCTCAGTGAGTGATGAGCAGGGGGGGGCGGGGAGGGAAGCTACCTACACCTTCTCATCAGGCCGATCATTCCTCTCAGCTGCAGGGAGAGGGTTCTCAGGATCCTCACGCCGTGCACAGAGCCATTACCAGGCTCCTCCCTCGACTTTCCTCCATTCTCCATATTTAACTTTACTTAATCTAAAACCGGAATGGTTAACACTCTCTCAATTCAAACTTATGATCCAACTAATAACAGCTGCAAAACAAACAGTGGCCAAGGCATGGAAATCTCCTACATTGGTACTGGCAGAAACAATTCACAGAATGAATAATACAATGTCCCATGCTAAGATGGTAGCCATCGATCAAAATCAAATTCCAAAATTTGAAAAACTTTGGCATCCTTGGATAAAACAACAGTTCCTGTCAAACTTCAATGACTCTGTCCTGTTGCCATGGTAACAGATTAAATGACTTACAGAGACACCCATTCTAAGGCTTCAAAGAGAACTAAAAAGAATAATAAACTGACGAGCAGGACAACCTTGTGGACCATACCTCTACCTTTCAACCCTTTTTCTTCTTTTTCTTTCCTTTTCTCCACCTTACGATTAAAGCTCATTATCAGAATTTATTTGACCTATATACACTCTACTTGTAAACAATATGTATAGTAGGTATAAATCATTTAAATACCTACAAAAGTAACTAAGGAAATGATATATATCTTTAATTTAGGTTTACGTAAACCCAATGTTTAATATTTGAAATTTCATTATATTTACCTATAGAAACCCTACTGTAAAACAATGAGCTTACTTTATAGATCCTTGTAAACTTACTTTATGTATCTTTATAACATTGTATACTCAATAAACTTCTTTTGACAAGGAAAACTGCTTGGCCTACCAGTAGCTGATTTGCCTGGTGAGGGAGAGAGAACAAGCTTGAGAGAAAAAATTTTAACTTTGTCTCTTGAGTAGGATTACCCGTTGAAGAGTTAGACCACCATAGCCGTAGAGGCGTGGCGGTATGGTGTAGCAGTGTGGGATCGTGCTTTTGGTCCTCAGTGAGGTGTGGAGCGGTGTTGGTCCGGTGCCGAAGCTCTGAACCGTTTTGGAGAGTCTTTGCGTGGGCTCCTTTGGTCCAGAGCACGGTTGACAGGAGTCGCTCTAGGGGAGGGACTGAGGTTGGGGCCTGAGTGTAGCGATCGTAGGAAAGCCTCAGCTTCTTTTGGGTCATGGAAGGAGAGTTGGTCGCCATTTGGGGTTTTTAGTCGGAGGGTAGCTGGAAACGCCAAAGTGAATTTGAGTTGTTGATGATGCAGCTCAGAGCAAACCTGTTGAAAGGCTTTCCTCTTCTGGGACACTTCAATAGAGTAATCTGCGAAAATCAGGATTTTCATGCCGTCAATTTGAAGAGATCTAGATTGCCTGAATTTTTGCAGGATGTAAGCTTTATCCGAGTAATTGAGGTATTTTGCGATTATGGGATGGGGCGATTTGCGATCTGAGTTGAAGGTTCCCATGCGATGTGCTTGTTCTACTGTGCAGGGACCTGGCAGGCCTAGTGCTTCAGGAATGCGTCTGGCGCATAGGTCTGTGAGAGCTGAGGGCTGCAGCGATTCTGGGATGCCCACAAATCGCAAATTGCTCCTTCTGGATCTATTTTCCAAATCGTCCAGCTTTTCAAGAATATATTTGTTGGTTTTATCTTGGGCCTGCACTGAGGATTGAGAGTGGTATAGTTCTTCCTCAATATTGGCTATGCGGTGCTCAGTTTCATTCAGCCTGGAGGCATGTTCCCCTAGCTGGGCCTGGAGCTGTTGCATGCCTGCACTGACAGCCTTCTCCACCGAGGCTGTTATCATTGGGGAAAGGAGGGCTGCCACAGCCTGTGCTATCCTTTCTGTGCTGGATGTGCTTGTGGGTTGTGCAGTGGCATCAGCAGATGGGGAGGGGGCCGCAACGCCGCTTACCTCCATGTCAGGCTCTGACTCTGTGAGAGGCTCCGTGTAGGCCGAAGCCGGGGCCTCGATTTGCGGCTGTGGGGTCCGCGCCGCCGCGGCCGCGTACGATCGCGGGCCGTTTTTTTCTACAAATCGGTCCATCGTGTGACCGGGGATGGCGTGGGGTGAGTGCCGGTGTTTTTGGCGGGTTTGCCGGCTTTATAGGCTGATTTTGGAGTCGAGCTGCGGGAGCTGATGAGGAGAGCAGCTACTCCATGCGGCGCCGGAACCGGGTCCTTTAATTCTAAAAGTGCAATTACAGTATCTCACAAAAGTGAGTACACCCCTCACATTTTTGTAAATATTTTATTATATCTTTTCCTGTGACAACACTGTAGAAATGGCACTTTGCTACAATGTAAAGTAGTGAGTGTACAGCTTGTATAACAGTGTAAATTTGTTGTCCCCTCAAAATAACTCAACACACAGCCATTAATGTCTAAACCGCTGGTAACAAAAATGAGTACACCCCTAAGTGAAAATGTCCAAATTGGGACCAAAGTGTCAATATTTTGTGTGGCCACTATTATTTTCCAGCACTGCCTTAACCTTCTTGGGCATGGAGTTCACCAGAGCTTTACAGGTTGCCAATGAAGTCCTCTTCCACTCCTCCATGACGACATCACGGAGCTGGTGGATGTTAGAGACCTTATGCTCCTCCACCTTCCATTTGAGGATGCCCCACAGATGCTCAATAAGGTTTAGGTCTGGAGACATGCTTGGTCAGTCCACAATCTTTACCCTCAGCTTCTTTAGCAAGGCAGTGGTTGACCTGGAGGTGTGTTTGGGGTCGTTATCATGTTAGAATACTGCCCTGCAGCCCAGTCTCTGAGCGGAGGGGATCATGCTCTGCTTCAGTATGTCACTGTACATGTTGGCATTCATGGTTCCCTCAATGAACTGTAGCTCCCCAGGGCTGGCAGTACTAATGCAGCCCCAGACCATGACACTCCCACCACCATGCTAGACAGTAGGCAAGACACATTTGTCTCTGTACTCATACCCTGGTTGCCACCACACATGCTTGACATCATCTAAACCACATAAGTTTATCTTGGTCTCATCAGACCATAGGACATGGTTCTAGTAATCCATGTTCTTAGTCTGCTTGTCTTCAACAAACTGTTTGTAGGCTTTCTTGTTCACAATCTTTAGAAGAGGCTTCCGTCTGGGATAACAGCCATGCAGACCAATTTGATGCAGTGTGCTGCGTATGGTATGAGCGCTGACAGGCTGACCCCCCCCACCCCTTCAACTCTGCAGTAATGCTGGCAGCACTCATACGTCTATTTCCCAAAGACAACCTCTGGATATGATGCTGGGCACGCGCACTCAGCTTCTTTGGTCGACCATGGTGAGGCCTGTTCTGAGTGGAACCTGTCCTGTTAAACCGCTGTATGGTCTTGGCGACTGTGCTGCAGCTCAGTTTCAGGGTCTTGGCAATGAGCTTGGCTTGGCTGAGCTCAGCCCTTCCCTCTCTGAGCTGGCCGCTCAGCTGTCAGCTAATTGTCAGCTCCTTTCTCTCCACAGTGACTCAGCTGTTGATGATCTCCTCGTCAGTCCTGGCTACTTAAAGTCGTCCAGTTCACTTCATCTCTGCCTTCACATTTGGTCACATCACAGAGACTTTCTCCTGCGTTCCTGTTGAAGAATTGCTCGGCTGACGTCCCTTCTGGCTCCTGATCCTGCTTGCTGTACTACTACGTTGATCTCTGGCTCTCTGACATTTGCATTGGCTGACTACCCGATCTGGTTACTGAACTCCGGCTATGTATTGACTATGCTTACTCTGTTTACCTTTTTATTATTATTAAACAAGTGTGATTAACTGTACTTCAGATCTTATTTATTGAAATCCATTACTATATTATACCATAACTACTATGCACAATATGTCAAGACATTTGTTCTATTATGAATTATTTAGAATTTTATTTATCTAATGAGATCTAATATTATATTATTGTATTTATTATTTTTTACTACCTTACATGTGTATGTACACCTTTTGTAATAAATAACCATGTTATACATTGATTGGTTCATTTGACTGAGTTATGTGCTTCATATAAAGTCCCACCATTTTTTCCTTTTTTGCTCAATTTATCGGGGATGGAGGTATGTTACTATTGCCTCATACAAAGTCCCAATCTATTTTAGCTTTAGGCTTTGTTTTTCTTCGTATAGCCTAGGCCAACTCTATGTAGAGCAACAATTCTTTTTTTCAGATCCTCAGAGAGTTCTTTGCCATGAGGTGCCATGTTGAACTTCCAGTGACCAGTATGAGAAATTGAGAGCGATAACACCAAATTTAACACACCTGCTCCCCATTCACACCTGAGACATTGTAACACTAACGAGTCACATGACACCAGGGAGGGAAAACGGTTAATTGGGCCCAATTTGGGGTGTATTCATTTTTATTGCCAGTGGTTTAGACATTAATGGCTGTGTGTTGAGTTATTTATTTATTTTTTTAAATTATTTTTTATTGAAAATTTTTCACAAAATAAAACAGGAGAAAGAACTGCATACAAAGTACAGAAAGGAAGCATAGGCTCAACAAATACCTGTCAAAATCTGTCATGAACATTGTAATTGTACAGTAGGTAGTTGGTTGTAATATTAATCACATAGCATGCTAGAATGAAAAAAATATTAGAGAGTAAAGAAAATATAAAAAGTATAGATTACAAGAAAAATAATAAAAATAATAAAGAGGTAAGAAAACATAACAACGGGAAAATAATAGACGTAAAACCAGGGTACTGGTTGAGTTGTGGTGAGATGGACAATCTTGAGGTAACAATTGGATAAGGAAGGGTAACTATGAAATCATTGTTTGTTGGTTAGCATAATTTTCAATACAAACATATCAATGGGTCATATTAAGCCTCTCCCTTCAGATCTTACCTTGCTTGTCAAATTTCTTCCTAGAGTTACAGTTATTGGCAAGTAGTGATTCATAGACTTAGTTGGATTATGTGATTTTGAGTGTATCAGATTCATATTCGGTACTACATTAGATTTCCAGTTTTTCGTTACAAGTTTAACAGAGCCATTCCAGAAGATGCCAGTAATAGAGGAGATTTGCCGAAATATACTATGCCAAAAGCTAGTGAGGTTTACATGACCAGAATATATACATGACATTTCCTACTCCACCGCAATCTTTCCAACACAGGGGAGTTAGTCTGGGAGAATTTGGACATTCGCTATGGTGTGAGGTACCGCCACAATGCTATTTTTTGGGAAAGTTCCCAGTGGTTGACACATTTAGATGCTTTGTATAATGTATTGAGGGCAGTTCTCCATTGCAGGGGTGTAAAGGTTTTACCTAAGTCCGTTTCCTATTTCCGATAGGGGGAGGTTTTAGTAAAGGTGGATTTTTTGCTGGAGGAGATTGTAAAAGAGGGGAGGGCCATTGGGGGATCCAGATGTTATTGTATAGAATTTCCATACTGTGTCATAGATATATATGTGGTGGGACTTTAGAGATCTTAGAAAGTGGGAAATTTGATGGTATTTGTAGGTATCTTTGAGTGCAAGGTCATATTTCATTTTGAGAGTGTTAAAAGTCTTAAGGCAGTTGTTGTGCATCCGCAACGTGGGTAATGCCTTTGTTTTGCCAATTAAGGAGTGTAATATTGGAGATTGCGTTCAACAAAGTGTCGATAGGTATGGGAACCTCAATTATTTTATAGGGCGGGGATGTGAATTTGTAGAGGTCTCTCCAGGCTATTAAGGATGCTTGTATGGTTAAAGGGAGTTGTTGTAGGGGAAAAGGTTTCCAAATGTCGAGGAATAGTAAGGATCAAAGGTCTAAGGTGGGGCTTAGAGCTTGCTCGATGTTGCTCCAAGGGGCGTCTGATGTGGTTGTGAACCATGTCTTAGTTGGGTAAGTAGTGATGCATGGTAGTAGTCCTGTAAATTGGTGAATCCCATACCTCCCGCCAATCTATGCTTTGTAAGGAGAGCCTTAGCACATCTGGGTCTTTTAGACCTCCAGACGTATTGTTTGAGGAGAGAGTTCAGTGACCGGAGGTGTGTAGGTTGAGTGGAATGGAGAGTGTACGGAAAATGTACAAAATTTGAGGGAGTTGGAGCATTTTAAATGAGGCCAGGTGACTTGACCAGGACAGTTCAACTTTAGCTAGTCGCTTGGTATTTCTTTAGTTAATTTGTCTATCAAGGAAAGGTCATTTAAATCTGCTAATTTTGATAAGTCTGAAGTTAATTGAAGCCCCAGGTAGGTTATAGTGTCTCTACTCCATGAGAAGGGAAAGGAAGCTTTCAGTTGAGATTGGAGATGGGGGGGGGGGGGTAGTCCTATTGGGAGAATGAGTGATTTTGAACAATTCACCTTATAGCAGGAAACTAGGCTATAACTGTTGAGAATATTGTAGGCATGGGGTAGAGACTGGGATGGTGAGCTTACCAACAAAATAATGTCATCTGCAAACAGACTTATATTATGGGATTTGTCTTGGAGGGAGAAGCCTGTAATATTTGGATGTGTCCTGATCTTTAGCTAAGGGCTCTATGTAGAGGTTGAAGATTGAGGGGGACAGGGGGCACCCTTGCCTCGTTCCATTTGATATGTAGAAGGGCTGAGATAAAGTGTTTGATGTATAGACTTGCGCTGGGGGAGATGAATTGAGAGCTAGTATAGCAGAAAGAATGGGTCCATCAAAGCCAAATTTTTTTGAGAGTGTGCATCATGTATCCCCAATGTATCCTGTTGGATGCCTTCTGCGTGTCGGGGCTGAGCTCAGCCCTTCCTTCTCTGAGCTGGCCGCTCAGCTGTCAGCTAATTGCTAGCTCCTTTCTCTCCACAGTGACTCAGCTGTTGATGATCTGCTCGTCAGTCCTGGCTACTTAAAGTCGTCCAGCTCACTTCATCTCTGCCTTCACCTTTGGTCACATCACAGAGACTTTCTCCTGCGTTCCTGTTGAAGAATTGCTCGGCTGATGTCCCGTCTGGCTCCTGATCCTGCTTGCTGTACTAATACGTTGATCTCTGGCTCTCTGACATTGGCATTGGCTGACTACCCGATCTGGTTACTGAACTCTGGCTATGTATTGACTATGCTTACTCTGTTTACCTTTTTATTATTATTAAACAAGTGTGATTAACTGTACTTCTGTCTCGGTCTGATTCATGGTTTCTGAGAGTAGGCGAAGGCCATGAATTCAGAAGATGCAGTCAGTCCACTTGTTGGTAATATTTTTTCCAGATTGGATAACCAGGATCATTGCATGGATCAGTTCGCCTTCCTGAGTTGCATGGCTCACCTGGAATCTTCCACTATGGCTGCTCCAGTACAACCTGTGTTGCAGGCCTTCCCTGCTGCTCCTCCAGTCTCTGTGCAGGCACCCGCCTTGAGTATTACCTCTTTAGGAGGCATGTCTGGTTCCGCTCCACTTCCCCAATGATTTGGGGGCAATCCAGTTCAATGCAGAGGGTTTCTCAACCAGGTTGAGATATACTTTGAGATGCTGCCCCGGGCGTTTCCCACGGACAGAAGCAAAGTAGGTTTTGTGATATCTTTGCTTTCTGAGGGAGCCTTGGCCTGGGCAAACCCTCTATGGGTGACACAAAAACCTGTGGTCCTGAGTTACCCAGAATTTGGGCCTTCCTTCAAAAGGGTATTTGACATTCCCGCACACTCCACTTTTGCTGCCAAGAGCCTCATGTCCATCAAACAGAGTACAAGAACTGTTGCCAATTACGCCATTGAATTCCGTACTCTGGCAGCAGCGGTTGCTTGAAATACTGAGGCCCTCGTGGCTGCCTTATCTCATGGTCTCTCAGATAACATCAAGGATGAGATAGCAGCCCTAGATATACCTACTGAGCTGGAGAGGTTGATCACATTTACCATCCTCATTGACTCCACACTCAGAGAAAGACTCTCTTTTAAGGAGCGCTGGTGCAAGCCTCCTGTACATTTGTCTCTGAACTCTGCAGTCCCACCCTTGCCTCCCTCACCTCCCATGCCTCCTGGTACTGAGTTGGTCTGTGAAGATGAACCCATGCACTTGGGCTTCACGCGTCTCTCTGCGGATGAGAGAGCCCTTAGGAGGAGGGAGAGATTGTGCCTTTATTGTGGCCAGGCTGGTCACTTTTTGAAGTCTTGTCCTACCCGTCCAGGGAACGCCCGAGCCTTGAGGTCCTGTCATGGACAGACCTTAGGTGGCATTGTTTAGTCTCCAGTTTCCCAGAAAGATAAGACCCTGGTTTTGGTTATCCTGTCTTGGGCTGAGTTATCCAGGCTCGAATTGACTCTGGGGCTGCAGGCCTGTTCACTGATGCTGCCTTTGTAGCACTCGAAGCACTCTATTACGCTGCAGCTGTGTGACACTCCACTTGCCATTGAGGTTCTTGATGGGAGACCTCTACAGCCTGCTCATGTGACTCATGAGACTGTTCCATTGTCCTTGGCCATAGGGGCCCTTCACCATGAGATAATCCAATTCCAAGTTATTTCCTCACCTAAGTTTATACTGGTTATTGGTTATCCTTGGTTACAGAGGCACAACCCTTCTTTTGATTGGCTCCGTGCTGAGGTTCTGTCCTGGTCGCCACAGTGCAGTGAGAGATGCTTCCAGAAGGTAGCCAAGGTCCTGTGTACCTCTTCACTCTCCTCCCTGCCGGAGGAGTACCACGATTTTAGCGATGTCTTTGACAAAGGTCAAGTCGGTACTTTGCCTCCACACCAGTCGTATCATTGCGCAATTGACCTTCAACCTGGTGCCATACCCCTTGTGGCCGGGTTTACTCTTTGTCGGTCTTGGGGGATAAGGCCATGGAGGAGTATGTTGCAGACGCAATTTCTCAAGGTTTCATCCACAAATCCTCGTCTCCTGCTGGTGCTGGTTTCTTTTTTTGTGAAGAAGAAGAGTGGTGAACTGATACCTTGTATCGATTATAGGGGTCTCACTCGTTTCACGATTAAGAATGCCTATCTCATTCCGTTGATTACGGAGTTATTTGACCACCTCAAGGGAGCAACGGTTTTCATGAAGCTTGATTTGAGAGGGGCATACAATATTGTCAGGATTAAGGAGGGTGACAAGTGGATAACTGAGTTTAATACCAGATCAGGTCAATATGAATATCTTGTAATGCCTTTTGGCCTTTGTAATGCTCCGGCAGTTTTCCAGGAGTTCATTAATGATGTCCTCTGAGATTTGTTGCAGTTATGTGTGGTGGTTTATCTCGATGATATCCTCATATTGTCCCTGGAGAGCCACCACACAGATGTCTGTCGTGTGCTTCAGAGACTAAGAGAGAACAATCTCTATTATAAATTGGAAAAGTGCGAATTCCATTATGAACAGGTTAAATTCCTGGGCTATGTCATTTCCACGGCTATTTTTTTGATGGACCCAATGAAACTTTCAGCGGTCCTACAGTGGCCTCGACCCATGGGTTTACATCCTCTGCAGCATTTTCTTGGCTTTGCCAACTATTATCGGAAGTTTATTTGTAACTTCTCGCCCTGGTCAAGCCCCTGACTGATATGACCAGGAAAGACAGCAACCCACAGAGTTGGTCTCCGGAGTCCATTAAGGCTTTTGAGAGTCTCAAGGCTGCCTTTGTTTCTGCTCCTGTGTTGGCTATGCATCCGTTTGGCTACTTTTCCAAGAAATTGTCACCGGCAGAGTGCAATTACGAGATTGGTGACAGAGAGCTGTTGGCGATCATTTTAGCCTGAAAGAATGGAGACATCTCCTTGAAGGTACCACTGTACTGGTTCTCATTCTTACTGACCATAAGAATCCCACATTCTTATCTGAGGCTAAGTGCCTCTCTCCCAGGAGGGCGCGATGGGCTCTTTTCTTGTTGAGTTTTAATTACATTGTCTCATTGTTACCCAGTACTAAGAATGTAAGGGCTGACGCCTTGTCACGACAATTTTCCTCCACTTCCAAGATGGAGTCAATTCCGGTTCCTGTGATTCCTCCTGATCGTATTCTGGCTACAGTTTGCACTAGTCTTACTTCTCCTTTGGGTGACAAAATTATTGCTGCTCAGGTCGATGCTCCTCTTGATAAACCTTGTGACCGCTGCTTTGTCCCCGAGAGTCTCCATACTGCTGTGCTCCAGACTTACCATTCTCCCAAGGCTGCTGGCCACCATGGGAAGAATCAAATCTTTTGGGCCATTTCCCAACAATTCTGGTGGCCTAGTCTATGTGCTGATGTAACCGCCTTCATAGCTGCCTGTTCCGTGTGTGCTCAGAGTAACACTCCACGACACCTTCCAGTGGGCCTCCTACAACCCACACCCAATGGAGAGAGGCCCTGGACCCACCTGTCTATGGATTTCATTGTGGAGTTTCCCAGCTCCCAGGGCAACACAGTTATCCTCATGGTGGATGACCGGTTCTCGAAAATGTCGCATTGTATTCCACTCAAGAAGTTGCCTACTAAGGAACTGGCTTCTATTTTTGCTCGGGAGATCTTCCGCTTACATGGGCTACCCAAGGTGATTGTCTCAGACAGGGGTAGTCAGTTTGTGTCCCGGTTCTGGCGAGCCTTTTGTGCTTGCTTTCTCCTCTGCGTATCACCCGCAGTCTAATGGGGCTGCAGAACGAGCCAATCAGTCCTTGGAGCAATTCCTACATTACTATATTTCTGACCATCATTACAACTGGTCAGACCTCTTACCGTGGGCGGAGTTTGCTCACAATAGTGCCTTGAATTCAGCTTCCTGTTTGTCCCCATTTATGGTGAACTAAGGTTTCCAACCTTCCGCGTTGCCTGCCTTGCTTGTTCCGCCGGGTATTCCTGCATTAGTGGAGCATCTCCATGGCCTTCTTTGGCCACGGAGATGGCCAGACTCCATGCTGACCACAGACACCTGCCTGCGCCTTCCTACCAGGTTGGGGACAGAGTCTTGCTGTCATCTCGCAACCTCCGACTTCGTGTTCCTTCTTTGAAGTTCGCACCTTGGTTTATTGGGCCTTTCCATATCCATCGCAGGATTAACCCAGTGGCTTACACGTTGGACCTTCCTCCTAGTATGCGCAGTTCTAATGTGTTTCATGTCTCCTTATTGAAACCTTTGGTCTGCAACCGCTTTACCACCTCGGTGCCACGTCCTTACCCTATACAGGTTGAGAACCATGAGGAGTATGAAGTACAATCCATTGTTGACTCCCGTAGGTTCCGTGCGTGCATACAGTACTTGGCGCATTGGAAGGGGTACAGTCCAGAGGAACGCTCTTGGGTCTCATCCTCGGATGTACATGCCCCTGTCCTCCTCCGTGATTTCCATAGACGTTTTCCCCTCAATCCCAGTGGTCCTCCGAAGGGGAGCGGTCGTTGAGGAGGGGGCACTGTCAGGGCTGGGCTCAGCCCTTTCTTCTCTGAGCTGGCCGCTCAGTTGCCGGCTAATTGCCAGCTCCTTTCTCTCCATAGTGACTCAGCTGTTGATGATCTGCTCACCAGTCCTGGCTACTTAAAGCTGTCCAGCTCACTTCATCTCTGCCTTCAACTTTGGTCACATCAGAGAGACTTTCTCCTGCGTTCCTGTTGAAGACTTGCTCGGCTGTTGTCCCTTTTGGCTCCTGATCCTGCTTGCTGTACTACTATGTTGATCTCTGGCTCTCTGGCATTGGCATTGGCTGACTACCCGATCTGGTCACTGAACTCTGGCTTTGTATTGACTACGCTTACTCTGTTAACCTTTTTATTATTATTAAACAAGTGTGATTAATTGTACTTCTGTCTTGGTCTGATTCATGGTTTCTGACACTCCGCATCCAAAGAGAGGAGCAGAAAAGGAATCTGACAGGATTTTGCATACTGGATGATACTGATAACCCTACTTGTAGCGTCTGATGCTTGTCTTCTGGAAGTGAAGCCTGTTTGGTCTGGATTTATCAGTGTGGGTAGGATGTGGAGTAGTCTTTGGGCTCGGATTTTTGTGTAAAGTTTAACATCTTTATACTCGAAAATAATTTGTAGTAGTCATTCGGTAATCCATTTGGTCCCAGAGACTTACCGGAGGGTAGTGTTCTAATTATTCTCTGTATCTCAGGCTCCGTTATGGGTGAGTTTAGGGTCAGCAGTTGTGACTGTGTCAAGGAGGGGAGTTTAATGTTTGCTAAAAAGCTTTGGATGGCATCATCTGTAGGTTGTGGGGTGTTGGGATAATTTTTAAGGTTGTATAATGAGGTGCAATAATCAGCAAAGATATTTGCTATGTCCTTGGGGTTAAAAATGTTATTCTTGTCTGTCTCACGGATTAGGTAGGGTATTTTTTTTAGGGACTTGTGATCCTTTAAACATTGGGCTAGAAATTTGCCTGCTCTGTTTCCAGAGGAAAAGTGTGATAACCTTAGAGAGTTAATATGCTTGTCATAATGCTCTATAAGTAGAAGTCTGAGATCAGAGTGAAGCTAGATCAACTTATTCACTTTTTCTGTACTTGGTGTGTCTTTGTTTTGAGTTTCTAATGCCCTAATCTCACCAAGCAGGTGGTCTAGTTTAAGTGTTCTCTGTTTTTTAACCCTTGAGCTGATTTGTAGGATAATGCTCCTGATAAAGGCTTTGTGGGCACATTATAGGGTGGAGGGATTAGACACTGAGTCAGTATTTAGGGCAAAGCACTCTTTCAGGTGGTTAGTCAAGGAAGTTACATGTGGAGGCATATGAAGCAGATTAGAGTTAGCTCATCATATATAAGTAGGGCTAGGGGTATTCCCCTCCACCACCGCTATCAACACAGGTGTGTGGTCAGAGCACGAGATATCGTGAATGGTGGAGGAGGATACCGCCTGTAAGAGGTTTCTATCTACAACAATCATGTCTAAGCGTGAGTATAAGTTATGTCTGGAGGAGTGGAAGGTGTAGTCACGTTCATTAGAGTGTTGACACCTCCAGACATCAAACAAATCTTCTTCATGAAGTATAGACTGTAGCATAGGCAAGGGGCGTGTAGATCTAGTAGTTGTGTCCACAGTAGGGATGAGCTTCGTGTTCGAGTCGAACCCACGTTCGACTCGAACATCGGCTGTTCGAT
Source organism: Aquarana catesbeiana (assembly GCF_042186555.1). NCBI lineage: Eukaryota > Metazoa > Chordata > Amphibia > Anura > Ranidae > Aquarana > Aquarana catesbeiana. The sequence continues at coordinate 478,262,564 of NC_133326.1, forward strand.
CGTTCGTCGAATTGCGAACGATATGGGCCGCTCGCGCCAAATTCGTGTGGCGCGTCACGGCCCATAATTCACTGCGGCATCGCAGTGCATTGCTTGCTGATGATTGGCCAAGCATGCACTATGACCCGCATGCTTGGCCAATCACAGCGCCGCCTTAACAGAGAGCCATAATTGGCCAAAGCCAAGGAGGCTTTGGCCAATTATGGCTCAGGGGATTTAGTACACGCCCCACACTATATAAGGCCACCTGCACGGCGGCCCTGTACAGTGTGTTCCGGTGTGCTTAGAGAGAGAGAGAGACAGTGTCATTTCATTTGAGTTAGCTAGATTAGGCAGGACAGTCAGTCAGTTAGCTGCACTTAAAGTGTATTGTGTATATATATGCATCCCAGGTGTTGCATATATATATATATACACTGTATTCAGTTTAGCTAGATCCGTTCCTGTTATCTTCTAGACTATTTACATTTAGTGCAGTGCGTCCTGCTCACAGTGTTCAGCTAGATCCGTTCCTGTTATATTCCTACTGACAGGCAGGCTTGTCTTGTTACAGTATTTTGAAGAAAATTACTGGTGTTCTTTTGATCCTATTAGTGCCACAGTCAGGCAGCTAGACTATTTACATTTAGTGCAGTGCGTCCTGCTCACAGTGTTCAGCTAGATCCGTTCCTGTTATCTTCTTACTGACAGGCAGGCTTGTCTTGTTACAGTATTTTAAAGAAAATGACTGGTGTTCTTTTGATCCTATTAGTACCACAGTCAGGCAGCTAGACTATTTACAGTTAGTGCAGTGCGTCCTGCCCACAGTGTTCTGCTAAACCTACAAGTAAGTGGGGTGCGTCCTGCTCACAGTGTTCAGCTAAACCTACAAGTTAGTGGGGTGCGTCCACCTCACAGTGTTCAGCTAAACCTACAAGCTAGTGGGGTGCGTCCTGCTCACAGTGTTCAGCTAGATCCATTTCTGTTATCTTCTTACTGACAGGCAGGCTTGTCTTGTTACAGTAAATACAGCTACCTGAAGAAAATTGCTGGTGTTCTTTTGATCCTATTAGTACCACAGTCAGGCAGCTAGACTATTTACAGTTAGTGCAGTGCGTCCTGCTCACAGTGTTCTGCTAAACCTACAAGTTAGTGGGGTGCGTCCTGCTCACAGTGTTCAGCTAAACCTACAAGTTAGTGGGGTGCGTCCACCTCACAGTGTTCAGCTAAACCTACAAGCTAGTGTGGTGCGTCCTGCTCACAGTGTTCAGCTAGATCCGTTTCTGTTATCTTCTTACTGACAGGCAGGCTTGTCTTGTTACAGTAAATACAGCTACCTGAAGAAAATTGCTGGTGTTCTTTTGATCCTATTAGTACCACAGTCAGGCAGCTAGACTATTTACAGTTAGTGCAGTGCGTCCTGCTCACAGTGTTCTGCTAAACCTACAAGTTAGTGGGGTGCGTGCTGCTCACAGTGTTCAGCAAAACCTACAAGTTAGTGGGGTGCGTCCACCTCACAGTGTTCAGCTAAACCTACAAGCTAGTGGGGTGCGTCCTGCTCACAGTGTTCAGCTAGATCCGTTCCTGTTATCTTCTTACTGACAGGCAGGCTTGTCTTGTTACAGTATTTTAAAGAAAATTGCTGGTGTTCTTTTGATCCTATTAGTACCACAGTCAGGCAGCTAGACTATTTACAGTTAGTGCAGTGTGTCCTGCTCACAGTGTTCTGCTAAACCTACAAGTTAGTGGGGTGCGTCCTGCTCACAGTGTTCAGCTAAACCTACAAGTTAGTGGGGTGCGTCCACCTCACAGTGTTCAGCTAAACCTACAAGCTAGTGGGGTGCGTCCTGCTCACAGTGTTCAGCTAGATCCGTTCCTGTTATCTTCTTACTGACAGGCAGGCTTGTCTTGTTACAGTATTTTAAAGAAAATTACTGATGTTCTTTTGATCCTATTAGTACCACAGTCAGGCAGCTAGACTATTTACAGTTAGTGCAGTGCGTCCTGCTCACAGTGTTCTGCTAAACCTACAAGTTAGTGGGGTGCGTCCTGCTCACAGTGTTCAGCTAAACCTACAAGTTAGTGGGGTGCGTCCACCTCACAGTGTTCAGCTAAACCTACAAGCTAGTGGGGTGCGTCCTGCTCACAGTGTTCAGCTAGATCCGTTCCTGTTATCTTCTTACTGACAGGCAGGCTTGTCTTGTTACAGTATTTTAAAGAAAATTGCTCTTGTTCTTTTGATCCTATTAGTACCACAGTCAGGCAGCTAGACTATTTACAGTTAGTGCAGTGCGTCTTGCTCACAGTGTTCTGCTAAACCTACAAGTTAGTGGGGTGCGTCCACCTCACAGTGTTCAGCTAAAGCTACCTGTAGAAGGTTGGTGGTGTTCTCATACTACAGGCAGGCAGTTGATTTTGCTAGCTGCAGTATCAGTACATATATATATATATATATATATATATATATATATATATCCCAGCTTAGTGCAGCTACAGGCCATTAGTATGTCTGGAAGGCCAAGAAGGAGAGGCAGACAGTCACAAGCCAATAAGAGAGGGCAAGCAGGCTCTGTGTCTAGTGCTGGTCGTGGAGACGGTGCATCCTCATCAGCACGTGGCCATGGGACACGCTTGGCCTTTTTTTCGGCAGCTGGCCATGTTGAGCCGCAACATGCGGAAGACTTGGTCGAGTGGATGACCAAGCCGTCCTCATCCTCCTCATCCTCTCTCACCCATGCCCAGGGTACTTTGTCTGGCAAAGCAGCGGCCTCTTCCCTCGGCTCAATGTCATCAGTGACTCCTTCCCTAGCCCCACCATGTCCTCCTGAGGAGTCCCTCGAACTGTTTGACCACAGTGTTGGGTACATGCTCCAGGAGGATGCCCAGCGTTTGGAAGGCTCTGATGATGATACTGAGCTCGATGAAGGCAGTAACACGAGCACGGACAGGGGGGGTGCCCAAGAAGGACAGCAATCTGGCAGTCATGCTCCCCCTGCTGCAGCATACTGCCAGGTTTGCTCCAGTGATGAGGAGGGAGGGGATGATGAGGTCACTGACTCAACGTGGGTGCCTGATAGGAGAGAGGAGGAGGAGGAGGAGGAGGAGGAGGCGGCACATCACCAACGAGGCAGGATGCCCTCCAGGGGCCAGCCTAAGGGCAGCACATTGACTGCATCACACCCCAAAGCTCCACATGTGCAGGGCGCTGCAGTCTCTGCGAGTTATTAAAAAAGTTCTTTGGTGTGGGCCTTTTTTGAGACGAGTGCATCAGATCGCACCGCTGCTATTTGCAACATATGTCTCAAGCGTATCTCGCGTGGCCAAAACATCTCCCGCTTGGGTACCACATGCTTGACCAGACATATGTTGACCTGCCATGCAGTTCGTTGGCAAGCGTATCTAAAAGACCCACACCAAAGAACAAAGAGGACCTCTGCTTGCTCCTCATCAGCTGAGATTTCCAACCCCACTAGACCTTCAGTCCTCTCTGAGACCTGCACTGAGAGGAATGAAGGTGTAGAATTAGGTGTGTCACAGCCACGTACTTGTGGGCAATCTGATTTTGGTACACCGACGTCAGATTGTACCAGGCAAATTTCCCTGCCCCAGCTGCTGCACCGCCGAAAGAAGTTTGCTCCCAGCCATCCACATGCCCAGCGGTTGAATGCTAGCTTGGCAAAATTGCTAGCACTTCAACTGCTGCCTTTTCAGTTGGTAGACTCTGCCCCCTTCCGTGAGTTTGTGGAATGTGCAGTTCCTCAGTGGCAGGTACCCAAACGCCACTTTTTCTCACGGAAGGCGATTCCGGCTCTCTACCAGCATGTGGAAGGCAATGTCCATGCCTCGCTGGACAGGGCGGTCAGCGGTAAGGTGCATATTACCGCTGACTCATGGTCCAGCAGGCATGGACAGGGACGTTACCTAAGTTTCACGGCGCATTGGGTGACTCTGCTGGCAGCTGGGAAGGATGCAGGACAAGGTGCAGTAGTGTTTGAGGTTGTTCCGCCACCACGCCTCCAAAATGCTAATGATTGTGACACACCTCTCTCCTCCACCCCCTCCTCTTCTTCTTCCTCCATGGCCTCTTCCTCGGAACCAGCGGTGCTCCGTAGTCGTTCAAGGGGCTACGCAAGTACACAGGCCAAAAGATGCCATGCGGTGCTTGAGCTGGTGTGCTTGGGGGACAGGAGCCACACTGGGGCAGAGGTTCTGTCAGCTCTGCAGGGGCAGGTTCAGAGGTGGTTGACGCCACGCCAACTTAAGGCAGGAATGGTGGTTTGCGACAATGGCACCCACCTCCTCTCTGCCCTCCAACAGGGACAAATGACCCATGTGCCCTGTTTGGCTCACGTCCTTAACTTGGTGGTGCAGCGGTTCTTGGGCAGGTACCCGGGCTTACAGGATGTCCTGAGGCAGGCCAGGAAAGTCTGTGTGCATTTACGCCGGTCATATAATGCCAGTGCTCGGCTGACGGACCTCCAAAAGGAGTTTAACCTGCCCAAGAACCGCCTAATCTGTGACATGCCCACCAGGTGGAACTCAACGTTGGCCATGCTGCAGCGGCTGCACACGCAGCAGAGGGCCATCAATGAGTACCTGTGCGACTATGGCACCAGGACAGGGTCAGGGGAGCTTGGTTTTTTTCCCCACGCCAGTGGGCCATGATCAGGGATGCATGCACTGTCCTGTCACCATTTGAGGAGGCCACGAGGATGGTGAGCAGTGACAGTGCATGCATCAGTGACACTGTCCCCCTTGTCCACCTGTTGGAGCACACGCTGCGTGGAATAATGGACAGGGCACTTGAGGCAGAACAGAGGCAGGAAGAGGAGGACTTCCTTAGCTCTCAAGGCCCCCTTTATCCAGACAGTGTTCCTGCGTGCCCGCCGATCATACAGGAAGAGGACGAGGAGGAAGAGGAGGAGGAGGAGGAGGAAGATTGTGTCAGTATGGAGGTGGAGCCTGGCACTCAGCATCAGCAGCAGTCTTTAAGGGATCAGTCCCAAGAAACACATGGACTTGTACGTGGCTGGGAGGAGGTGGCTGCGGACCATGTCGTCCTTAGTGACCCAGAGGACTCCGGACCGAATGCCTCAGCAAACCTACGCTGCATGGCCTCCCTGATCCTGCAAAGCCTGCGTAAGGATCCTCGTATTCGTGGTATCAAGGAGAAGGACCAATACTGGCTGGCAACCCTCCTTGATCCACGTTACAAGGGTAAGGTTGCGGACCTTATCTTGCCATCGCAGAGGGAGCAGAGGATGAAACATCTTCGGGAGGCCTTGCAGAAAGGTCTGTGCAACGCGTTCCCAGAGACTGGGAGGTTACAAACTCCTGTTTCTGGACAACGTGTTGCTGAGACTTCGGTCAGTCAAAGAAGGAGCGGTGGAGAAGGTGGCCGTCTGACCGATGCGTTCAGACAATTTTTTGGTCCGCAGCCCCAAGGTATGATCGGTTCCAGCAACCATCGCCAGCGTCTGTTTTACATGGTGCAGGAATACCTAGGGGCAAGATCAGACTTGGACACCTTTCCCACCGAAAATCCTCTGGGTTACTGGGTCTTGAGGATGGATCACTGGCCAGAGCTTGCACAGTATGAAATTGAGCTACTGGCCTGTCCTGCATCCAGCGTTCTTTCGGAACGCACATTCAGTGCTGCTGGAGGCGTGGTAACCGATCACAGGGTGCGTCTGTCCACTGACTCGGTCGATCGACTGACCTTCATAAAAATGAATGAGTCTTGGATCACCACCAGCTACCAAGCACCTGATGCTGATGTAACTGAATAATTTTTTTTGAAATCTCAGATCCCTTCAAAGACTGCCTATGCTGATGCTGAGTGACTATTCCTGAGTAATTATCCTCTTCCTCCTCAATCATCACGCTGATAGCTTGTAAGAGCATTTTTGGTTCTGGGCGCCACCACCAGTGCCTAAGGCACAATTTTTCAGCCCCTGTTTAACAGGGGCGTGTAATTACGATTTTTGATGTAATACTTTGCAGCAGGGCTCGTTCCTGCATTCCAACTAGAGTGTCTGTGAGGGGTTGCAGTGTTGTGGCACCAGCACCAGTGCCTAAGGCCTAATTTTTCAGCTCCTGTTCAACAGGGGCATGTAATTACAATTCTTGATCTAATATTTCACAGCAGAGCCCTGTGAGGGCTTACAGTGTTGTGGCCACAGCAACACCTAAGGCCCAAATTTCTGCTGAGTATATAGGGCAGGACCCTACTTTCAAACAACTAACTTACAAACGACTCCTACTTGCAAACGGAAGGAGACAACAGGAAGTGAGAATAAATCTACCCCTAGGAAGGGAAATTCTCTCCTGTAAGAGTTAATATGGGAAAAACATTTCTCCTTTCCACTGATGCTTTCCAATCCATTGGGACAAAAAGTGAGGTGAAATCTTCTGAAGAGGAGGAAAGACAGCAAAACAAATGTCACAGGGGTGATAACCCTTCCCTATGTTTTCCAAAAAGCTTAAAAAAGATTTTTTGGCTGGAGCTAAACACGTTAAAAATGTACCCGTTCAAAATTACAAAGAGATTCTACTTAACAACAAACCTACAGCCTGTATACTGCTGTTCAGAGTATATAGGGCCTGGTGGCCCCACACCTTTCCTTATTTTAATTTGGGTGCGGGGTTCCCCTTAATATCCATACAAGACCCAAAGGGCCTGGTAATGGACTGGGGGGTACCCATGCCGTTTGTCTCACTGATTTTCATCCATATTGCCAGGACCCGACATTACATTAAACCCGCAAGCAGTTTTAAATGAGATATTTTCCTTTAAAAATGACATTTGGTGCAGGGACTGTTCTAAACACGGGAAACACGCGTCACTTTACAGGCATACTATAGACACCCCTCAGGTACGATATTTAAAGGAATATTTCACTTTTTTTTTTTTTTTACTTTAAGCATCATTAAAATCACTGCTCCCGAAAAAACGGCCGTTTTTAAAAGTTTTTTTTGCATTGATACATGTCCCCTGGGGTAGGACCCGGGTCCCCAAACCCTTTTTAGGACAATACCATGCAAATTAGCCTTTAAAATGAGCACTTTTGATTTCGAACGTTCGAGTCCCATAGACGTCAATGGGGTTCTAACGTTCGTGCGAACTTTCGGTCCGTTCGCAGGTTCTGGTGCGAACCGAACCGGGGGGTGTTCGGCTCATCCCTAGTCCACAGTGTAATCCGCTGTGATGTTGTAATCCCCACAGATAATTAAGGTGCCTTTCTTGGTCGCTGAGAGTTTGTTGAAGATTCTCTTAAGAAATCTTATTTGATGGGTATTGGGCGCATAAAGATTGATGAGTGTGTAACTCTGGTTGTTGAACTCTCCAACAAGGATCAAGTATCTCCCTTCTGGGCCTGGTATTACTTCTTTAGGGACAAAGGCCATAGAGTCTTTAATAGCAATGATCACTCCTTTTTGTTTCAGTGGAGCTGAGGCCAGATATATATAAGGGTAATTTTTGTGTTGGAAACAGGGTGGGTTAGAGGCAAGAAAGTGTGACTTCTGTATGCACAGGATATCTGCGTGTAGTTTCAGGGCTTCTTTCCATCGAGAGGATCATTTTGCTGAGTGATTCAGCCCATGCACATTAAAGGAGACTATGTTAATCACCATGGTTAGTCAGTATGTGTGGGGGAGACAGTACCTCAAGCAGATCCAGACAGTCTAGTCCTGGGTGGCGTCCAGTCGATTGTAGATCTCGTGAGAGCAGGGATAGGTTCTTCCATGTCAGGGGAGAGTCCATCTCGGATAGGAGAAAAGAAAAAAAAAGTAACAATAGCAAAAACAAGTCAATGTGAACGGTTTAAACCGACAAGGTAAAAAAGGAGATTCCAACATGAATCTGATGGCAGTGTTACTGCGCATTACCTAGGAGGGGGAAGTTTGTGGACTGAGAACTCCACAGCATTATAGGAATTGAGTGAAGTGAGCTAAGTTTGGACGCCAAGTGTTCAGGTCTTACTTTTGTTGCTCTTCTTGTATGAAACTACTTGCCAGATATTCTGGGTCTCCAGCTTAGATGTGGAGGGTGATCCCCCCTTGGTTTGTTCGGGGAGAATGTCCCAGGCCCGGAGCAGTTTGAGCCCTTCATCGAGGTTGTTAATTACAGAAGTGCTGTTTTCTCTTGTGATTGTCAATTTAGATGGGTATCCCCAGCGGTAAGCAATATCATGATTGCATAGGGCTTTTGTGATAGGTAATAGTGACTTGCGTATTTGCATAGTAAATTGAGAGAGATCAGCAAAAAGTTGAATGGAGAAGTATTTTTCAGGTGGTTGTCTATTTTTGTGAAATGCCATCATGAAATGCTCTTTTACATGATAGAAATGTACTTGCATCAAAACATCTCTTGGGATGTTATCAGGGAGGTGGGATGGCTTGGGTAGGCGATGAATTCTGTCTATTACCAGGTCTGATTCAGATAATTCAGAAAGAAAAGCTTTCATGAAGTCCTGGGCATATTGCTGCAATTGTGCAGGTAGTGTGGATTCAGGGACACCTCGCAGCTTTAAGTCGTTTCTTCTTGACCTGTCCTCGAGGTCAGTGACCTTGGCCTTAAGCCAGGTCACCTCATCAGGTCATTGTGAGCATCTGCCAGTGAATTATATGAGGAAGCGTATTTCCCCATTTTCTGCTCCACGTGGTCTACCCTCTTCCCTAATTCATGCACTTCAGCTTTGAAACTTTTCATGCACTCCATCATATCAACATGAAGGGAGCTGCAGAGGGAGACTATTATGTCCTTTAGTGTGCATTCAGATATGGGCTGATTAACAGTGGGGAAAGAGTTAATGGTTTCAGGAAGCTCTCCGGTGTCCTCCATGGCATGTGCTCACCTTATGCTCGCAGACGTCTGATGCCATGCGGGGCTTTGATTTAGCTGGGCTGCAGATTTGTGGTGAGGAGGTATCAGGAGATCCGCAGGTGAGGTGTCCCGGTGAGGCCGGGTTCGGTGTGGCAGAGATGGAGCTCTGGTTGTAACTCTGGTTGTTGAACTCTCCAACAAGGATCAAGTATCTCCCTTCTGGGCCTGGTATTACTTCTTTAGGGACAAAGGCCATAGAGTCTTTAATAGCAATGATCACTCCTTTTTGTTTCAGTGGAGCTGAGGCCAGATATATATAAGGGTAATTTTTGTGTTGGAAACAGGGTGGGTTAGAGGCAAGAAAGTGTGACTTCTGTATGCACAGGATATCTGCGTGTAGTTTCAGGGCTTCTTTCCATCGAGAGGATCATTTTGCTGAGTGATTCAGCCCATGCACATTAAAGGAGACTATGTTAATCACCATGGTTAGTCAGTATGTGTGGGGGAGACAGTACCTCAAGCAGATCCAGACAGTCTAGTCCTGGGTGGCGTCCAGTCGATTGTAGATTTCGTGAGAGCAGGGATAGGTTCTTCCATGTCAGGGGAGAGTCCATCTCGGATAGGATGTGGTGAAAAAGGGGAGAAAAGAAAAAAAAAGTAACAATAGCAAAAACAAGTCAATGTGAACGGTTTAAACCGACAAGGTAAAAAAGGAGATTCCAACATGAATCTGATGGCAGTGTTACTGCGCATTACCTAGGAGGGGGAAGTTTGTGGACTGAGAACTCCACAGCATTATAGGAATTGAGTGAAGTGAGCTAAGTTTGGACGCCAAGTGTTCAGGTCTTACTTTTGTTGCTCTTCTTGTATGAAACTACTTGCCAGATATTCTGGGTCTCCAGCTTAGATGTGGAGGGTGATCCCCCCTTGGTTTGTTCGGGGAGAATGTCCCAGGCCCGGAGCAGTTTGAGCCCTTCATCGAGGTTGTTAATTACAGAAGTGCTGTTTTCTCTTGTGATTGTCAATTTAGATGGGTATCCCCAGCGGTAAGCAATATCATGATTGCATAGGGCTTTTGTGATAGGTAATAGTGACTTGCGTATTTGCATAGTAAATTGAGAGAGATCAGCAAAAAGTTGAATGGAGAAGTATTTTTCAGGTGGTTGTCTATTTTTGTGAAATGCCATCATGAAATGCTCTTTTACATGATAGAAATGTACTTGCATCAAAACATCTCTTGGGATGTTATCAGGGAGGTGGGATGGCTTGGGTAGGCGATGAATTCTGTCTATTACCAGGTCTGATTCAGATAATTCAGAAAGAAAAGCTTTCATGAAGTCCTGGGCATATTGCTGCAATTGTGCAGGTAGTGTGGATTCAGGGACACCTCGCAGCTTTAAGTCGTTTCTTCTTGACCTGTCCTCGAGGTCAGTGACCTTGGCCTTAAGCCAGGTCACCTCATCAGGTCATTGTGAGCATCTGCCAGTGAATTATATGAGGAAGCGTATTTCCCCATTTTCTGCTCCACGTGGTCTACCCTCTTCCCTAATTCATGCACTTCAGCTTTGAAACTTTTCATGCACTCCATCATATCAACATGAAGGGAGCTGCAGAGGGAGACTATTATGTCCTTTAGTGTGCATTCAGATATGGGCTGATTAACAGTGGGGAAAGAGTTAATGGTTTCAGGAAGCTCTCCGGTGTCCTCCATGGCATGTGCTCACCTTATGCTCGCAGACGTCTGATGCCATGCGGGGCTTTGATTTAGCTGGGCTGCAGATTTGTGGAGAGGAGGTATCAGGAGATCCGCAGGTGAGGTGTCCCGGTGAGGCCGGGTTCGGTGTGGCAGAGATGGAGCCATTGGAGGAGGCCGGAGAGGCACCACCGATGCCATCTTGGATCGGGCTGCGGGCCGTCGGAGGGAAGAAATGTGATAATTTCTTCAGATAAGACGACTCCTTCCTCTTGTGGGGCATCCCGGTTTGTCGTCTGGCACTTTGTGGGTGAGTTGGTGCGGTGGAGGGCTGTTAGGAGCACCTTGAGCACCTTGGCACGTTGAAGTTCCTATAGCTGGAGAGGAGCTGACTGTTCAAGCATCCATTCAGCCTTGCGGTAGCTACGCCAACTCCTGTGTTAAGTTATTTTGAGGGGACAGCAAATTTACACTGTTATACAAGCTGTAAACGCACTACTTTACATTGTAGCAAAGTGTCATTTCTTCAGTGTTGTCACATGAAAAGATATAATGTGAGGGGTGTACTCACTTTTGTGATATATATATATATATATATATATATATATATTTATTTATTATTATTATTTATTTATTTATATATTTTGTTTCTTAATAAATCCAGTCTGCCCACTTATGTACTATGACTGGACAGGAAGCGGTTAAAGAGTTGAGGCAGAAAAGAGAACCCATAATATCCAGTGGTTCCTGTTGGGGTAAGTGCCTGTGTTCTCCCTGCAACCAATCTTCCTCCATTATTGACTTAGAGCCCATTCACACAGGGACGACTTGTCAGGCGACCTATTTGCCTGACAAGTCGCCTCCCATTCTGTGCTATGGAACCGTTCTAAGGGGAGCGACGCAAGTCGCTCCGACTTAGAAAAAGGTTCCTGTACGACTTCGGGGGCGACTTGGGGCGACTTGCATAGACTTCTATACAGAAGTCGTTTTGCAAGTCGCCCAGGCAGTCGTTTGCAGGTCGCCTCGCTGAGGCGACCTGCAAGTCGTGTTGCCCCTGTGTGAATGGGGTCTTACCCTTCATTGTTCTGTACTGTTTCTCTGTTGGCCATCTTGAGAGGCAGGACTTTTGCTTCCTTTTGTCAGCAAGGACAACATTGAGCAGCAGCATTGTAGTGACATCACCAAATCTTACATCAAATCTCCTGGGACTAGCAGTAAGAGGCAGCAGTGACTTGTATCTCATGCTGCAAATATACAGCCATGAGGCTACCTATCAATTTCCAGGTGTGCACTGATTTTTTCTTTTTTTCAGGAGGAATTCTAGACAAATGATACACTTTTAAAGCTGGCCATTTATTGTGCAATTTTCTTGTTCAATTTCCTTTAGATTGAACAGCCAGACATAAATACTTTTGGATTTATTTAATAAGAATAATAGAAGTGATGATCTGCAAGGCATAGTAAGGCACAGAGTGGCCACAGATCAAGATATATTTTTCCTTGACAACAACAGGCAGGGTGATATCTGTCCATCTTCAATAGGGATGAGCTGAACACCCCCCGGTTCGGTTTGCATCCAGAACATGCGAACAGTCAAAAAATTTGTTCGAACACGCGAACACCGTTAAAGTCTATGGGACACGAACATGAATAATCAAAAGTGCTCATTTTAAAGGCTTACATGCAAGTTATTGTCATAAAAAGTGTTTGGGAACCTGGGTTCTGCCCCAGGGGACATGTATCAATGCAAATAGAAGTTTTAAAAATGGATGTTTTTTCTGGAGCAGTGATTTTAATAATAAGATATAAATTAGTGCAGCGCTAAAATCATTAAACAAAAAACCTAGACATAATGAATTGGTGAAATCAAACTAAAAACAGAAAACTAAGGTGGATGAGTTTACTAAGAATAGGATAAGCTAAATGTTGTGAAAACTAGATACCTAGTGATATAATATTCAAATTGTAAATACATCAAATATAAGTTATTGATATACACATAAACAAAGTGACAATATTGATCCTCTGACGTGGATCAATGAACTCCAAAATTACAGTATTCAAAATAACAGATAATGTGAGTCTGTTAATCATAAGTGAAAATATAATAACAAGTGTGATAAACGTTAGAATAAGTCCCAATGAGCTTGCAAAAGAGACAGATTGGCCAGTGAATATTTACGATCAACACTTGGTGAGAAGAAGAGTCTCTTATCCAATGAGATGGAACACCCGAAGTGAATAAGTTTTCTCCTTACCAGCTAAAAAGACCAATATGTTGGTCTCACCGAGCCCAGGGAATTGGGTCTCCCAAAAACCTGATAGACTATCCAGGGCTGCAGAAGCTGTATCACCAAAGAAATACAAGGCATCGAGGGCTGCTCCATCTGTAGTTATCGTGTCACTCAAAACATAAAGGCAGAGAGAGCAGCTAAAAAGACCAATATGTTGGTCTCACCGAGCCCAGGGAATTGGGTCTCCCAAAAACCTTATAGACTATCCAGGGCTGTAGAAGCTGTATCACCAAAGAAATACAAGGCATCGAGGGCTGCTCCGTCTGTAGTTATTGGTGTCACATTATGATGACAATTGATCGGAAGCTTCTCCGGGTCCCACACCATTGATTTTAATAATGCTTAAAGTGAAACAATAAAAGTGTAATATTCCTTTAAATTTCGTACCCGGGGGGTGTCTATAGTATGCCTGTAAAGGGGAGCATGTTTCCTGTGTTTAGAACAGTCTGACAGCAAAATGACATTTCTAAAGTAAAAAAAAAATCATGTAAAACTACTATCGCTAGCGCCGGCTATAATTAATTGTCGGTCCGGCAATACACATAAAAGTTAATTGATAAAAATGGCATGGAATTTCCCCACAGGGGAACCCCGAACTAAAATAAAAAAAAAATGCGTTGGGTCCCCCTAAATTCCATACCAGACCCTTCAGGTCTGGTATGGATTTTAAGGGAAACACCGTGCCACCATTTAAAAAAAAATGGCATGGGGTCCCCACAAAAATCCATACCAGACCCTTATCCAAGCACGCAACCTGGCAGGCCACAGGAAAAGAGGGGGACGAGAGAGCGCCCTCCCTCCTGAACCGTACCAGGCCACATGCCCTCAACATTGGGAGGGTGCTTTGGGGTAGCCCCCCAAAGCACCTTGTCCTCATGTTGATAGGGAAAAGGGCCTCATCCCCACAACCCTTGCCCGGTGGTTGTGGGGGTCTGCGGGTGAGGGGCTTATCAGAATCTGGAAGCCCCCTTTAACAAGGGGACCCCCAGAGCCCGGCCCCCCCATGTGAATTGGTAATGGGGTACAATTGTACCCCTACCATTTCACCAAAAAAGTGTCAAAAAGGTTAAAAAACACAAGAGACGGTTTTTGACAAGTCCTTTAATAATTTCTTCTTCTTTCATTTTCTTTCTTCTGGTCTTCCTTCGGTGTTCTTCTTCTTCCTCCATCTTCTTCTTCTCCATCTTCTTCTTCCTCCGCTGTTCTCGTCCCAAATCTTCCACCGGCTTCTTCTGCACTCCGTCCGCATGATCCACCCCAGTGGGAGTCTTCTGCCTTGTGACGGTTCTTCTGACACTTCATATATAACGGAGGGCGGGGCCACCCGGTGACCACCCCCTTCTCTGACGCACGGGGACTTCACGGGGACTTCCCTATGGCTTTTCCTGTGTTGTCAGAGGGGGGCGGGATCATCTGTTTACGTAACCGGGTGACCCTGCCCCCTCTGACAACATGGGGAAAGCCATAGGGAAGCCCCCGTGAAGTCCCTGTGTGTCAGAGGAGTGGCCTCACCCCCCGTTATATAAGAAATGTCAGAAGAACCGAAGCATCATACGGCAGAAGAATCCCACTGAGGCGGATCGTGCAGACGGAGCGGAGAAGAAGCCGGAGGAAGATGCGGGACAAGAAGAGCAGAGGAAGAAGAAGATGGAGAAGAATAAGTTGGAGAAGAAGAAGATGGTGGAAGAAGAATAACACCGAAGGAAGACCAGAAGAAATAAGATGGAAGAAGAAGCAGAAAGAAGAAGAAATTAATAAAGGACTTGTCAAAAACCGTCTCTTGTGTTTTTTAACCTTTTTGACACTTTTTTTGTGAAATGGTAGGGGTACATTTGTACCCCATTACCAATTTACACGGGGGGCTGGGATCTGGGGGTCCCCTTGTTAAAGGGGGGCTTCCAGATTCTGATAAGTCCCCACCTGCAGACCCCAACAACCACCTGGGCAAGGGTTGTGGGGATGAGGCCCTTCTCCCCATTAACATGGGGAAAAGGTGCTTTGGGGGGCTACCCCAAAGCACCCTCCCCCCATGTTGAGGGCATGTGGCCTGGTACGGTTCAGGAGGGGGGGCGCTCTCTCGTCCCCCCTCTTTTCCTGCGGCCTGCCAGGTTGCATGCTCGGATAAGGGTCTGGTATGGATTTTTGGGGGGACCCCACACCATTTTTTTTTTATTTTGGTGCAGGGTTCTTCAGGTCTGGTATGGATTTTGAGGGGGACCCCCATGCCATTTTTTTTATTTTGGAGTGGGGTTCCCCTTAATATCCATACCAGACTTGAAGGGCCTGGTATGGAATTGAGGGGGACCCCCACGCATTTTTTTTTTAAATTTTGGTTCGGGGTTCCCCTGTGGGGAAATTCCATGCCGTTTTTATCAATGAACTTTTATGTGAAACTGCCAGTACAGGTAAATATGGGAAGGCCTATGCTTTAGGCTAGGCCTGCTTGTTTTGATCTGGTGGCAGGGAGTGGTTAGTGCAGCAGTGGATGTGACCACCTGTGCTTTAGTTCTGAGGCACCTCCCCTGCTTCCAGGGAGAATGTTCTGGAAGAGGGACAGGGCCTAGGACTGGAGTGGTAGGCAGCTCATGTGAGGAGCCCTGTCCAATCCCCAACTGGAATTGGCAGGGGGCAGGCCTCCCATATAAGCTGAGGTAACAACCTGCTGGGGGGGAGTTGTCGGCCGGGAGATGTGGAGAATGGAGTACGAGGCAGCAGCAGGGGCCCCATCCCCATCTGGGAGAGCTGGGAGGGAGCTTCATCTTTACGCGGTCATCGATGAAGTGTCCTGGAACAGAAAGGGAGGAGAAGCTGTCAGAACGTATGTCCAGTTAAAGTTCTCGATCATGGACTCGGAGCAGGAGAAAGTCGGTGAGTGGACCACAGTGGATTTCTGGATGAGGCATGCCAGGGGAACTGGGTGCGGGGCCAGAGGAGAGACTGTGGGGAGAGTGTCAAATCGCTGCGGCCTGAGGGCACAGGATTTGCAGGCCGGACTGGGAACAGTAGTCCACCAACCAGCACATGCTACTAAATTAGTAGGCCGCCGGGGAGAGGTACTGCAGACCTCTGGCCTAGTAACAGTGCAACCAATTCTAGCCAGCAACTGCGACTGTTCAGGGTGGTCTCTTTTGTCCAAAGAGGATTATGTGACGGGAAAAGTAATGATCTACAGTGGAAGTTTGTGCAGGAGGGTGAAAGTCCCAGGAGCAACAGTCTGCAAGAGATACGCAGAGGAGGAGTAATAGTCTGCATGGTGTTATGCAGAGGGAGTGACTATAGATATTATTTGTACATCAATACTTTGTGGCTCAACCTTTTGTTCTAATTCTTAACTATGATGGCAAAGCAATTGTTTTATGGGCATCCCATATTTCCTTTCCCCCAACAAAGTTATATCCCCCAATAATCAAAACGAAACTGTCAGGGCTGGCTCAGCCCTTCCTTTTCTGAGCTGGCCGCTCAGCTGTCAGCTAATTGCCAGCTCTCATCTCTCTCCACAGTTACCCAGCTGTTGTGGATCTGCTCATCAGTCCCGCCTACTTAAAGATCTCCAGCTCACTTCATTTGTGCCGTCGCCTCGGTCACATCACAAGAAACCATCTTCTGCATTCCTGTTTAACCAGTTGCCGACCGCCGCACGACAATGTACGTCGGCAGAATGGCACGGGCAGGCAAAAGGACTTACAGGTACGTCCTTGCCTGCCCGCGGGTGGGGGGTCTGATCGGACCCCCCCCCGGTGCCTGCGGTGGTCGGATTCAGGTCAGGGGCGATCAAAGGTGAGGGGGAGGCCACTCATTCGTGGCCCCCCCTCGCGATAGCTCCTGGCCAATGACGGGCTTCCTCGGCTTCTGTGAATGTAAACAGAAGCGGAGGAAGTGATGTCACTCTCCTCGAGCCAGTCTTTTTGTTCCGGCGCCAAGGAGAGAAGACATCCAAGTAAGTTTGCACCAACACTACACTAACAGTAGAACACGCAGGCACACTTGTCACCCCCCAGTCACCCCCTGATCACCCTCCTGTACCCCCTGTCACACTGACACCAATAGCAGTTTTTTTTTTCTCTGATTATTTCATTGGTGTCAGTTTGTGATAGTTATAAGTGTTAGGGCAGTTAGGTTAGCCCCCTTAGGTCTGGGGTACCCCCCTTTAGGTCTAGGGTACCCCCCTAACCCCCCCTAATAAAGTTTTAACCCCGTGATCAACTCCCGTCGCCAGTATCACTAAGCGATCGTTTTTCTGATCGCTGTATTAGTGACACAGGTGACGCTAGTTAGGGAGGTAAGTATATAGGTTCGCCGTCAGTGTTTTATAGCGACAGGGACCCCTATATACTACCTACTAAAGGTTTTAACCCCTTGATTGCCCCCTAGTTAACCCTTTCACCAGTGATCACCATATAATTGTTACTGGTGACGCTGGTTAGTTGGTTTGTTTATTATAGTTTATTATAGTTTATTATAGTTTTAGGGCACCCGCCGTTTATTACCTTATGAAGGTTTAACCCCCTGATCGCCCGGCGGTGATATAAGTTACGTTTTTAGGGTCAGATAAGGTCTGCGTCGCCCCAGGCAGTGTCAGGTTAGTGCCAGTACCGCTAACACCCACGCATGCAGCATACACCTCCCTTAGTGCTATAGTATCTGAACGGATCGATCAGATCTATACTCCCCAGCAGTTTAGGGTCCCCCAAAAAAACGCAGTGTTAGCGGGATCAGCCCAGATACCTGCTAGCACCTGCGTTTCGCCCCTCGGCCCAGCCCAGCCCAGCCCACCCAAGTGCAGTATCGATCGATAACTGTCACTTACAAAACACTAAGCACACATAACTGCAGCGTTCGCAGAGTCAGGACTGATCCCTGCAATCGCTAACAGTTTTTTAGTAGTGTTTTGAATCAGTCGCTGACATTCAGGAGCTTTTTTGCCTGTGAGTCTCACTAGTGTACCCCTAAATTTAGAGCCCAAAATGGCAAATCGAAGGTACACTAGTGAAGAGGCCTACACGTTTCTGAGCATGACAGATAGTGAAGAGGAAGTCACTCATCTGTCAGATTCAGGCTCAGAATACGATCCTGTAGAGGACAGCGGCTCCATGACAGATAGCTCTGACGACGGAGTTGTGGTCCCTGCTAAGGTCAGGCGTACCAGACCCCAATCTTCTTCTTCTGTCCTTGAAGTGCAAGAACCGCAGGTCCCTCGTATGGAGCAGAGAAGTACTAGCGCCGCTATTCCTTCTGGTTAACTGGCAAGCACCAGCGGCCTAGTACACCCTGGTCGTACATCCAGCACTGCAGTAACACTTGGTGACGTGGCGAGTCCCATAAGTGCAGTTCAAGCTGGTGAGGTGGCAAGCACTAGTAGCGTCCCGCTGCCACCAAGAAGACGAACACAGGCCCTTCGTGCCCATAGTGCCCTTCCTGCTGCATTCGCCAATCCGAATTGGGTACCCACCACTTCTGCAGCACCCGTACTGCCCCCATTCACTAGCCAACCCGGAATTCAGGTGGAAACAGTTGATTTTACGCCACTGGATTTTTATTCGCTGTTTTTCACCAAAGATCTCTATAGATCTATTGTGGACCAAAGCAATTTATACGCTGGTCAACACATCGCCGCTAATCCCCAGTCCTCCCTTGCCAGAGATTGGAAACCAATTACGGTTTCCGAATTTAAGCTCTTTCTGGGCCTTTCCCTCAACATGGGCATAAATAAAAAGAGTGAGTTGCGGTCATATTGGTCCACTGACCCAATTTACCATATGCCCGTGTTCTCTGCTTCCATGGCCAGGGCACGATACGAGCAGATTTTGCGGTTCATGCACTTCAACGACAATGAACACTGTCGTCCTCGTGGAGACCCTGAATACGATCGGCTCTACAAAATTCGGCCCCTCATAAACCACTTCAACCAACGTTTTGCAGACTTGTTTACTCCCCATCAAGTTGTCTGCGTTGATGAGTCCCTGATTAAATTTTCTGGCCGCTTGTCATTCAAACAGTACCTTCCCAGCAAGCGTGCCAGATACGGGGTCAAGATGTATAAGCTCTGTGACAGGGCCACAGGCTATACATGTAGTTTTATGGTTTACGAGGGCAAAGATAGTCACGTAGAGCCGACAAACTGCCCTGACTACATAGGAAGCGCTGGCAAGATAGTGTGGGACTTGGTGTCACCCTTATTCGGAAAGGGGTACCATTTATATGTGGACAATTATTACACGAGCGTGCCACTTTTTAGTCACCTTTTTGATCATCAAATTGGAGCATGTGGCACCGTGCGACCTAATCACCGGGGCTTTCCTCAGCGGCTTGTAGATTCCCATCTTAGGCTGGGGGAGAGAGCCTGCTTGCAGCGTAATAATTTGCTTGCTATGAAGTGGAGGGACAATAAGAATGTTTTCGTTCTTACCTCCCTTCATGCAGACACGACGGTCCAAATTACTACGGCGACTGGTGTTGTGGAGAAACCCCTCTGTGTCCACGAATATAACCAAAATATGGGAGGGGTGGACCTCAACGACCAGTTGTTGGCGCCGTACCTAATTGCCCGTAAGGCCAGACGCTGGTACAAAAAAGTGTCTGTATACTTATTTCAATTGGCTTTGCTGAACGCTCATGTGCTATACAGAGCTTCAGGACGCACTGGATCCTTCCTTAAATTCCAGGAAGAGATTGTCGGAGCCCTTCTGTATCCAGACGATGCGCCACCTCACCTTCCCCAACCAAATGCAGTAAGCCGGCTGCATGAGAGGCATTTTCCTTATGTCCTCCAGAGTACCCCTACCCAACGAGCCCCCCAAAGAAAATGTCGTGTCTGCAGAAAGCGCAGATTTAGGCGTGACACCCGGTATTATTGTCCCTCCTGTCCTGGCAATCCTGGTCTTTGCATTGGTGAATGTTTTGAACGCTACCATACACTAGTTGAGTTTTAACGTAGGGTATAGCATTGCACAGACTAGGACACACTTTCACAGGGTCTCCCAAGATGCCATCGCATTTTGAGAGACCCAAACCTGGAACTGTTACAGTTTTAAAAGTTACAGTTATAAAAAAAAAAATGTAAAAAAAAAAAAAAATACACAAAAAAATATAAAATAAAAAAAACAAAAATAGTTGTCGTTTTATTGTTCTCTCTCTCTCTCTATTTTCTCTCTATTGTTCTGCTCTTTTTTACTGTATTCTATTCTGCAATGTTTTATTGTTATGTTTTATCATGTTTGCTTTTCAGGTATGTAATTTTTTTATAGTTTACTGTGTTTTAACCATTTTTTTGTTTTCAGGTACGTCATTCAGCTGCAGCGCGGATTTATTTATCTTGACAGCAACAGCGTTTGCTCCCACGATACATAAAGCCATGACTCCAGCGCTGTCGGATGTGATTTCACCACCACAGTTACATACTTCATCATATATGCCGAAGCGTGGGGGCAGCAGTGGGTGGAGGAGCCATTTGCTCCTGCCTTTTGTGGGAGGATGCCCCCATGCTTCGGCATATATATATTTTAGGTAGGCTAGGCACAGGTTGCGTTAAATGTTTTATTTTTTACTATGTTTTTTTTTTGTATTTGCTTTGCGGGTATGGTAAGTATTACTGTTATACTGTAATGTTACTTTGTTTTTTGTTAACCATCATTTGCTTAGCAGGTACGCCATTCAGTTGCAGCGCAGATTTATTTATCTTGACAGCAACAGCGTTTGCTCCCACAATACATAAAGCCGTGACTGCAGCGCTGTCAAAGGTGATTTCACCACCACAGTTACATACTTCAGCATATATGCCGAAGCGTGGGGGCAGCAGAGGGCGGAGGAGCGATTTGCTCCTAACTTTTGCGGGAGGATGCCCCCATGCTTCGGCATATATAAACGGTGCATGTATGCCCATCATTAGAAGTGGGTGGATGAAGGGAGGTATTCTAATGGTGGGCATACCCACCGATCAATATCTTTTTTTCATTCAGCCCACAGGCTGCGTGAAAAAAAAGTTTACAATATATGCCCAACAAGGACCAGCAACGTACTGTTATGTTGCTGGACTTTGAGTGGTTATACCAGAATGATGCCTGCAGGTTTAGGTATCATCTTGGTATCATTCTTTTCAGCCAGCGGTCGGCTTTCATGTAAAAGCAATCCTAGTGGCTAATTAGCCTCTAGACTGCTTTTACAAGCAGTGGGAGGGAATGACCCCCCCACCATCTTCCATGTTTTTCTCTGGCTCTCCTGTCCCAACAGGGAACCTGAGAATGCAGCCGGTGATTCAGCCAGCTGACCATAGAGCTGATCAGAGACCAGAATGGCTCCAAACATCTCTATGGCCTAAGAAACCGGAAGCTACGAGCATTTTATGACTTAGGTTTTGCCGGATGTAAACAGCGCCATTGGGAAATTGGGAAAGCATTTTATCACACCGATCTTGGTGTGGTCAGATGCTTTGAGGGCAGAGGAGAGATCTAGGGTCTAATAGACCCCAATTTTTTCAAAAAAGAGTACCTGTCATTACCTATTGCTATCATAGGAGATATTTACATTCCCTGAGATAACAATAAAAATGATTAAAAAAAAATAAAAATTAAAGGAACAGTTTAAAAATAAGATAAAAAAGCAAAAAAAAAAAAAGCACCTCTGTCCCCCCCTGCTCTCGCGCAAAGGCGAACGCAAGCGTCGGTCTGGCGCCAAATGTAAACAGCAATTGCACCATGCATGTGAGGTATCACCGCGAAGGTCAGATCGAGGGCAGTAATTTTAACAGTAGACCTCCTCCGTAAATCTAAAGTGGTAACCTATAAAGGCTTTTAAAAGCTTTTAAAAATGTATTTAGTTTGTCACCACTGCACGTTTGTGCGCAATTTTAAAGCATGTCATGTTTAGTATCCATGTACTCGGCCTAAGATCATCTTTTTTATTTCATCAAACATTTGGGCAATATAGTGTGTTTTAGTGCATTAAAATTGAAAAAAGTGTGTTTTTTTTGTTTTTTTTTAAATGCGTTTGAAAAATCGCTGCTCAAATACTGTGTGAAAAAAAAAATGAAACACCCACCATTTTAATCTGTAGGGCATTTGCTTTAAAAAAATATATAATGCTTGGGGGTTCAAAGTAATTTTCTTGCAAAAAAAAATTTTTTTTTTCATGTAAACAAAAAGTGCCAGAAAGGGCTTTGTCTTCAAGTGGTTAGAAGAGTGGGTGATGTGTGACATAAGCTTCTAAATGTTGTGCATAAAATGCCAGGACAGTTCAAAACCCCCCCAAATGACCCCATTTTGGAAAGTAGACACCCCAAGCTATTTGCTGAGAGGCATGTCGAGTCCATGGAATATTTTATATTGTGACACAAGTTGCGGGAAAAAGACAAATTTTTTTTTTTTTTGCACAAAGTTGTCACTAAATGATATATTGCTCAAACATGCCATGGGAATATGTGAAATTACACCCCAAAATACATTCTGTTGCTTCTCCTGAGTACGGGGATACCACATGTTTAGGACTTTTTGGGAGCCTAGCCGCATACGGGACCCCGAAAACCAAGTACCGCCTTCAGGCTTTCTAAGAGCTTAAATTTTTGATTTCACTCTTCACTGCCTATCAGAGTTTCAGAGGCCATGGAATGCCCAGATGGCAACCCCCCCCCAAATGACCCCATTTTGGAAAATAGACACCCCAAGCTATTTGCTGAGAGGTATAGTGAGTATTTTTCAGACCTCACTTTTTGTCACAAACTTTTGAAAATTGAAAAAAGAAAAAAAATACATTTTTCTTGTCTTTCTTCATTTTCAAAAACAAATAAGAGCTGCAAAATACTCACCATGCCTCTCAGCAAATAGCTTGGGGTGTCTACTTTCCAAAATGGGGTCATTTTGGGGGGTTTTGTGCTATCTTGGCATTTTATGGCCTTCGGAACTGTGATAGGTAGTGAGGAGTAAAATCAAAAATTTACGCCCTTAGAAATCCTGATTGGATTTCGGGGCCCCGTATGAAGCTAGGCTCCCAAAAAGTCCCACACATGTGGTATCCCCATACTCAGGAGAAGCAGCAGAATGTATTTTGGGGTGTAATTCCACATATGCCCATGGCATGTTTGAGCAATATATCATTTAGTGACAACTTTGTGCAAAAAAAAAAAAAAAATTGTCACTTTTCCGCAACTTGTGTCAAAATATAAAATATTCCATGGACTCAACATGCCTCTCAGCAAATAGCTTGGGGTGTATACTTTCCAAAACGGGGTCATTTAGGGGGGTTGTGCCATTTGGGAATTTTATGGCCTTCAAAACTGTGATAGGTAGTGAGGAGTGAAATCAAAACTTTACGCCCTTAGAAATCCTGAAGGCGGTGCTTGGTTTTCGGGGCCCGTACGCGGCTAGGCTCCCAAAAAGTCCCACACATGTGGTATCCCCATACTCAGGAGAATCAGCAGAATGTATTTTGGAGTGCAATTCCACATATGCCCATGGCCTGTGTGAGCAATATATCATTTAGTGACAACTTTGTGCAAAAAAATAAAAGTTTGTCATTTTCCAGCAACTTTTGGCAAAATATAAAATATTCCACGGACTCAACATGCCTCTCAGCAAATAGCTTGGGGTGTCTACTTTCCAAAATGGGGTCATTTGGGGGGGGGGGGTTTGTGCCATCTGGGCATTTTATGGCCTTCAAAACTGTGATAGGTAGTGAGGAGTGAAATCAAAAATTTACGCCCTTAGAAGTCCTGAAGGCAGTGATTGGTTTTCGGGACCCCGTACGCGGCTAGGCTCCCAAAAAGTCCCACACATGTGGTATCTACATACTCAGAGAAGCAGCTGAATGTATTTTGGGGTGCAATTCCACATATGCCCATGGCCTGTGTGAGCAATATATCATTTAGTGACAATTTTTTGTAAGTTTTTTTTTTTCTGTCATTATTCAATCACTTGGGACAAAAAAATAAATATTCAATGGGCTCAACATGCCTCTCAGCAATTTCCTTGGGGTGTCTACTTTCCAAAATGGGGTCATTTGGGGGGGGGGGGTTGTACTGCCCTGCCATTTTAGCACCTCAAGAAATGAGATAGGCAGTGATAAACTTAAAGCTGTGTAAATTCCAGAAAATGTACCCTAGTTTGTAGACGCTATAACTTTTGCGCAAACCAATAAATATACGCTTATTGACATTTTTTTTTTACCAAAGACATGTGGCCGAATACATTTTGGCCTAAATATATGACTAAAATTGAGTTTATTGGATTTTTCTTATAACAAAAAGTAGAAAATATATTTTTTTTCAAAATTTTCGGTCTTTTTCCGTTTATAGCGCAAAAAATAAAAACGGCAGAGGTGATCAAATACCATCAAAAGAAAGCTCTATTTGTGGGAAGAAAAGGACGCAATTTTCGTTTGGGTACAGCATTGCATGACAGCGCAATTAGTAGTTAAAGCGACGCAGTGCCAAATTGTAAAAAGTGCTCTGGTCAGAAAGGGGGTAAATCCTTCCGGGGCTGAAGTGGTTAAAGACTGGCTTTGCTGGCATCCCTTCTGGCTCCTTATCCTGCTTGCTGTTCCTCTATTTGGATCCCTAAATTCTGGCGTGGCTGATTACCCAATCTGGTTACTGAACTCTGGCTTGGCTGATTACCGATCTGGTTACTGAACTCTAGCTTGGCTGACTACCCGATCCGGTTACTGGACTCTGGCTATGCTTTGACTACGCTTACTCTATTTACCTTTTTATTTTTATTAATAAAGTGTGATTTTACTGTACTTCTGTCTCGGTCTGGTTCATGGTTTCTGACAGAAACAATGCAAATGACTGTTCATTGTCTCAGAAGTGATAGATGGAGGTCTGACAGCAGGTTGATATGGTGGATGTTAGTTACTAGTAGCAACCAAGAGCTACATTTGGAGGTCCCACCGAGATCCACCTTCACGGTTAACCTGCTGGCTGTTGCCCCTAGCAACCATTAAAAGCCAGGGGAGACTTTGCCTGTTTTGCCAAGTGTGGGGTATAACAAGGAAAGCACTGTATGTTTTTCTTAAAAAATGATTTTTGCCAAATGCTGTTGCCCATAGCAACCCAACCCAAGCTTGTTACCAAGTGTCGTTGTCCATAGCAACCGTCCAGGATCAGCGCTGCTATCACGCCCCTGCACCCAGTTGCCTTAATAGACACTCACATCAGTAATAAGCCCTGCAACCAGTGACTGTAACCATGTGCTATCACCCATGGCAACCACGGTGAGCGATCGCGCTCTGGATTACAAATATGTCCAGCGCTCTGCATGGTGCGGACATTACCCACTGCATTGCAGAAATCTCAAGTGACTTTAATAATCCTGCTCAACACAGTGTAAGGAGTTTGTGAAAATATGCTGTTGTCCCCAGTAACAGTATGCAACGAGGGGGTGTCTATGACGGGATGTTGCACGGTCAGTTCCATACAGTAGGATGTTGCAGGAGAGACTTTACTGTGCCAATGGTAATTGCTGTATAGTTTGCCTGCCTTCAGTTTTTAGATTCTGAAGTTTCTAAATCTACGTGCCTTGACAGTGCCTGCAATTCATCAGCGCCTGCCACCAGGTATCACTACAGCACACACTGCCTGAAGCCTGCTTACAGCTCCTCGCACGCTGAACCAACGAGTGTGTGGGCGGAGTTACGCCC
This sequence comes from Aquarana catesbeiana, assembly GCF_042186555.1. NCBI lineage: Eukaryota > Metazoa > Chordata > Amphibia > Anura > Ranidae > Aquarana > Aquarana catesbeiana. The sequence continues at coordinate 478,287,984 of NC_133326.1, forward strand.
CAGCGGAGAACACTGAAGGAGACCAGCGTACTGCACGCTACACAAGGCTCTTCTCTCTTTGTAGAAACCTTATACCTATTTGATTCAATAACATAAAACCTCTGAAGAAGGACTATGTGTCCGTAACATGTAAGGTGTTATTATCACTGTATTGATCTCCGCCGAACCTTTGCACCAGGGTGGTGATTCTTCTATACAACTGTATCAATCAGGGTATCAGATTTGTATTTTAAGCATTGTATGTATTGTTTGTACATGTTGAATTTGTGTAATAAAATGTATACTTTTTTACTATTGGCTTGATCTGTCTATTAACGACCCCAAGGGGTTGCTCACCGTACCTTTTGGTACCAGGTGTTTTTTCTATGTTTGCTATTATTGGGTTATACAGACCAAGCTTTTTCACATACTGCCACACTCCTCCCCCCAATTCTTTTTGTCTAAACCCACTGCATTCCTGTTTACAAATAATGGAGATTGCACAATATAAAAACATATGACCTGGGGTTGATACTTGATAGTTAGCCCAGAAACCCAGTAAAAATCTGACTGCATCTTGCTGCATTTCATTGAGGAACTGCTTCTTCCTGACTCCTGTCTGCAACAGACTGATGACATCATCTTAGCCTAGGCAAAGACATTTTAGTAGAGTTTCAGGACTGCACTTTAATGATAAAAGTTTTTTTTTAAATTATACTATTGATGCAAACATGTAAAGTTACTGAAAGATCTACCTTTAACTTGTTGTCTAAAGTTTTTAATAAAACCAATTAAAGCAGAAGCATTTTTTGAAAAGGTAGGAAACATGGATTCTTATAGTGCCACAAACACAGAAATTGTTATAAAAATAGTTTTTTTTATTTCAATCCAACATTTTAAAAGAACAGTGGGCCAGCACAAGCTGACCTCATTCCATAAAATCAATTTGTACATATACAACATACACATAGATAAATAGTGTATCAATCACATAGCTTGCTGCTCAACATGTTTCACTTTTCTACTTCTTCAGGAGCTATAAAGCATATGCAGCATATGTATATGTCGTAATTAATCTAATAAGCACTACTAGGAATCCTATGCCCCATACGCACGATCAGATAGGACATTCTGACAACAAAATCCTAGGATTTTTTCCGATGGATGTTGGCTCAAACTTGTTTTGCGTACACACGGTCGCACAAAGTTGTCAGAATTTCCGATCGCCAAGAACGTGGTGACGTACACCACGTACGACGAGACTAGAAAAGGCCAGTTCAGAACCAAGTGCGGCACCCTTTGGGCTCCTTTTGCTAATTTCGTGTTAGTAAAAGTTTGGTGAGAGACGATTCGCGCTTTTTCAGACTCGTGGTTTTCAGATCGTTTTCTGCTGTTCAGTTTGTGCTTGTGGGTTTGTATCTGCTCTTCAGTGCGTGCAGCGAGTACCATTGACTTGTCATTTTGTTCTTGTTTATTCGTTACTGTTTTTCAGGTCGCTCTTCACAGGCCTTGCTGTTCTTCAGTGCGTTCTGTTACTTCATTCTGACAGCCGACCATTTTCTTGCCATGTTGTGTATAAGTACTCCTCGTAGAGTTCGTGCTGTGTGGGGGCTTGGTGTTGGGGTCCTGACCTTGACACAAGTCCAGTCCATGAACAGGGTGGGGAGGAGTTCATGGACCAAGAATTGGTTGCGCCAGCGTGACCAGTTCTGTCATATGCCTTTGCTCTGTGAGATCCGTGAGAATAATCCTGATGATTTCAGGAACTTTCTCCGGATGACGGACCCCGTATTTCACCGTTTGTTGGCTTTGCTGACCCCTTATATTAGCAGGCAGGATACCTGCATGAGGCAAGCCATCACTCCGGAGCAGAGGCTCGTCACCACCCTGCGGTACTTGGCGACAGGGAGAAGCCTGCAGGACTTGAAGTTCTCGACAGGCATCTCCCCCCAGGCTCTGGGGATCATTATCCCAGAGACCTGTTCTGCCATCATACAGGTCCTGCCGAAGGAGTATATTAAGGTAAGATTTTTATCCTTTAATATCACATTTTATTGTATATAATGTTTGATAATATATTTTATTTCTTTCCTCATTCCCTAATTACCATGATTGTAATATGCTGTGAATGTCCCCTTTGTCCTCATGCATGCTGGATTTTTATGTAATTATTATTTTGCTCCTTCATACATATTTGCCTTCACTTACCACCCCAGCATGGTCTACAGGCCCTATATTCACCTCATGTAGTCACTTACCAATGTATTTTGTCAGCTCCATAGTAGTGCTTTATTCCAAACACCCCCTAAAATCTAAGGAAATGTGATTGGTGCTTAAAATTCATGCTGAGTTCCAGAGGCTTTTTTTGGGGGTCCCCAAATCATTTGGAACCCCCCCCCCCAACTGCTAAGTCTGCTGATACCAATTCTCTATCTATCCTCAATCATCTATCTGCTGACTTTGCCAAACCCATACACACTATACCCACCTCTTTAGTGGTCAGATTTATGAATGAATTTCCCAAAGCATGTAGTGCAAGGGCCTGCCTGAATACTTTCAAATGGTACTGTTTAAAGTTTTTGTATACTATTATCTTGCTAGCTAATAGCAGAATGTCCAAATGTGCTAAAATGTGTACAGTGTGTATTTATATCTTTGTATTATGACACTTCTTACCTGTCCAGTGGACTGCCAATAGTGTAACTAAGGAGGGGCTGTTCAAAGTAATACCCATTATTTAGGCATTCATCTCTCAATAAAGTGGAGAGGGTTACCTGTCCAAGAGTCCCGCCCCTATAATGTTAGAAATGGCCAATGAGAGGGGGGGAGGGGGAATATGATCGGTGTACCTTATACTTTGGTCTTTAAAAATTCCTATAAATAAATGTTATCTTGATGTTGGCCAAGAATGTTTGTGTCTAATCTGCTTTCCATGTTTATGTGCAAAAAGACAAATTTTTTTTTGTTTTACTCCACAGTTTCCTTCCACGCCACAGGAATGGCAGACTGTGGCTTCCCACTTTGCCCAGCGGTGGGACTTTCCTAACTGCGGAGGGGCAATTGATGGGAAACACGCCCACATCGTCCCACCACCCAACTCGGGGTCGTACTATTATAATTATAAGGGGTTCAATAGTATTGTGATGTTGGCGGTGGTGTCGGCTACTTATGAATTTCTGTATGTGGACGTGGGGAAGAATGGCCGGATGTCCGATGGTGGAGTCATCGCCCAGACGGAGTTCTACAGGTGTCTCCAGAATGGCAGCTTGGACTTGCTACCTCCAGAAGACAATGTGGAAGGACTCCCATTCGTCTTCGTTGCGGATGAAGCCTTTGCGCTGGGGGACCATCTTATGCCGCCATTCCTGATGAGGACCCTCAACCCGGACCAGAGGGTTTTTAATTATCGGCTGGCCAGAGCCAGAAGAGTGGTGGAGAACACGTTTGGAATCATGGCCAGCCGGTTCCGCCTATTTCTTACACCCATACATATGGCGGAGTATAAACTGAATCATATTATCCTGGCATGCTGTGTTCTACACAACTTTTTATGGAAACATTCTGCCAACTATGCTAGCTCAGTTGGGCCTGAGGCCGGAATTCAAAATGAACCAACCCTGATGGTGCTTGAAAGTTGCCGTCCTGGCTTGCCCTCCCTGAGTGCCTGTGATGTCCTGCTAAGATACCTTGAATTCTTTGTGGGTAGGGGGGCTATCAATATGCCAGACAATGTGTGAAACCTTTAAAAAAAAAAATAAAAATTAAGCAAATCTTTGGTGACATTTACTGCTTGTGTTTGTTTTAGCTGACCATGACAGAAATGTGTTGAGTCCTGAAAATGGCGTGATTGTGTAACCTTACAAAGCACTGTTGGGTGTTGAAACTGTTGAAACTGCACTTGTAGTGCAAAGTGGATTTGCCCTTAGGAAATAACACCCATTGTCACAGAAAGCAGCAATTAGAACACCACAAAAGTGTTGGAGCATTGAGACAATAATCCACACATTCTTGATTAACAATCTTTTTAATACCTGCACAATCACATGTGTATTTAGAAAAGGTTTTTAAAACAAACCAACATGTTTGTTGTATAACAATTTTTGGGGTCGCATTAGAAAAAGTAGAAATGTCCATTTAGGATAAAACAGGCATGTTTAAAACCAACAAGAAAGACACAAATCTTACAAAGTTCACATTTGGTAGAACTTGAAGGCAATATCAGACATGAGTATTTACAAACTGTGTTTGATATTGCGTTCAGATGGGGTGAAGTCACCCCCGGAAAAGCCAAATTTTGAAGATTCACACAAATAGCCAAATGTCAACATGTGCCAGCTGCCATCATGGGGGATCAAGGGATGTGTTTTGGGGGAGCAACCCCTTCCTCTCAGCTACTTTATTATTGAGGAAGGGGTTGCACCCCCAAAACGCGTCCATTGATCTCCCATGATGGCAGATAGCACATGTTGACACACTGTCACACTGTGTGTTTCTTCAAAATTTGGCTTTTCTACTATTTGACAAAAAATGTTAAAATTGTAGCACACCATAAAACAAAGGGATTTGGAGGGGTTTTAAACTCTCCCCAAAACATCAATGATGTTCTTATTTTTTTGAAGAACATCATTGATGTTTTTCTTGATGTTTTCCAAGTCCCTATTACACCCCATGATCTCCCCAATCAGGATCTGTGCACTTTCCGAGGTGAAAGGATCTGGATCCACAACATCACGATCACCTAAAAAGATAGAAACCAAAAAAAAACATGTATTATAAATATGCCGGCATCCATCTCTTACCTGAGCCTGTGGTCGCTGACACTCACCTGTTATGGTGCCAATTTCCACCACGTCTTCCTCCTCCTGCTCTTCTTGTCTTGGTTGGATTTCCCCTTCTTCCAGAGGTGGGGGGTCTCTGGTCTCCTCGGATGAGGGGTGTCCTCCGAGTCTTTTCTCCCCTATGTAAAAAAAAAATGGTATACTTAGCACACAGATATTTGAGGGAAGAACTATAAATACGAAACATTGCTTGGAAGTAGGGTACAATTGTCTATTTTGAGTTCCAAGATGTAGAATTTTTAGTGTCCTTTGTCAAGCTTCAATACTTTAAATGTTTTGTACAAGCTTCACAGATGGAGACACCACTATAGTATACACTGGAGCACCTGTGTGGGCCCCCTAATAAAAAGGGTGTTCTTGTGTCCCACACTAGAGCTCCAGCGTCCAGATGTCTAAACAGCTGCTGAGTGTCCTCTCCTTACACAGAATCTAGTTTGCATTTCATTCTAGTAACAAACCCATCTACACAACCAAATTATTTTCAGACAAGTAGGCCCTAAAAAATGTGGGCAAATGCATATGGCCAAAACAATGGTGTTTTATAGGCCGAAAGAAAAATGTTTGATACGAACGAATAATGTGCCCATGAACATGAAAGTTGACATTTTAAACTGGATAACAGTTAAGAAAAACACATGGAGCAGCACGAATGTAATAAACACAAAAAGAATAGGAACACAGCACAACTACTTACTTTTTTGCAGCACTCTCCGGATCTTTCTGTACTGCTCATGCTCTCTTAATTTTAGGTCCGACCACCGCTCCTGAGCTGATCTTTCGATCAACGTACCCCGAAATTCCGGTGCAGACTTTTGAGCACTTTCGCCATGATCTTGGCCTTTTGGACATTGGGGTTGGGGTAAGGTCCATACTTTCCATCATAGTCGGCCCTCTTCATTATGTCGACCATCTCCAACATCTCCCCAAAGGACATATTTGATGCCTTATATCGTCTCCTTCTGGATCTGGACGTTTCAGGCTCCGGGCTTTCCTCCTCCTCCTCCTCGTTGGTGTAAATATCAGACACCTGCTCTGACTCCGCCATGTGTTCTTCCCCACTGCGCCGAATGAGAAGGGGCGGGGAATAGACTAGAAAGAACGTCAGGGGCAGGCGGAGTTTCACGCATGTGCAGTGTCTATAAAGCGTAACACGCGTGCATAGTACGTACGATCTGTGAGCGGAGGAAGGAGTAACGGAGGCGTCGATCGTGATAACGAAGGTAAGATTTAACATTGGGCCTATACTGCTTCTAGATTGAGGCCTGTATTTGAACAAGTTTAGAAGACTTTAGGCTGACATTAGGGTTTGTCTTGTGTTGTGTCTTGCAGTGAAAATGGATATCTTGAAAGATGAGGACTTTATGGCAATCTTCATTGATATGTTCAGGGAGCTGCCCTGTCTATGGGAGATAAACCACCCTGAATATAAGAACCAAACAAAGAGGAAGGCAGCGCAGGATAATTTGTTGGAATTTGTGAAGACGGTGATCCCCACGGCAGACATCACCTATTTGAAGATCCTAATTGGTGGCCTGAGGAGCACTTATCTAAGGGAGCACAAGAAGGTCCAGGATTCCCAGAGATCAGCAGCTGCAGATTACATTTATGTCCCCAGGCTGTGGTACTATGACAGGCTGCATTTTCTGGCAGGTCAGACTGAACCCAGGCCAGCACTCGCCAGTCTTCCTTCCACGCTTCCTTCCCCCCCAGCTGAGGCTTCTGAAGCCCAACCTGGGCCTTCCAGGCAGCAACATGTGGAGGAGCCCAGCTTGAGCCAGGTATAGCATTCCTCTAAATATTTCTGGTTGTCCCATCAATGATGTTAACGAGATGTTAGTTTGGAGTACTAATTTATGATTGTGATTGATGATGCAAAAACTACAACCATGTCCCTTTTTCATACACAGGGAAGTCTCAGCCAGGAGGTGGCTGGGCCAAGCAGGCTGCCTGATATCCAGGTCCCTACCCTACACCTTCAAATACAAAGTGGCAGGAAGATGAGTAACCTGGAGGAGGCTGCCATAGGCCTCTTTTGGAAGGCTACAGAGGCCCTGAGAAGCCCACACAGTGTGGAGGAGGACTTTGCTGGCCTAACTGCCTGCAAAATGCTTCAGATGGAGGAGGGCCAACGACTCCTGTGTGAGTCCTTAATTTTGGAAGCTCTCAATAAGGGGTTGAGGGGCCAAATAATATGTGCTACTCACATTTGTAACCTCACACATAGTCCTCCTCCTCCTCCAGGTCCTACTCCTCCTCCTCCTCCTCCTCCTCCTCCAGGTCCTACTACTCCTCCTCCTCCTCCTCCTCCAGGTCCTACTCCTCCTCCTGCCACATCTCCAACACCAGAGCCACAGCCAGGAAGGAAGCGTGGAAGAAGACCAGAGAGTGATGACCCTGGGTCCAGTCTGGTCTGGCAAAAGATGCAGCCTCTTGTAGTACCACAGCCTGGGGACACAGATGTCATCTGCTGCTTTCCGGATCTCTGGGACTTCTCTACCAGACTGCACTCCCTTAGATATGGACTCCTCAGGCCATCAATTTTGCAGGAAAAGATTTGATGTCTGCCCTGGGGGTCCAAGGCTTCGCCAATCTCTGATGTTTCTCCAGCGTTGCCTCCCTCTTTGTTTGGTTCTGAGCCCTTAATAAAGGATTTTTTGTTTCAATTATACTCACCTATGTGTGTTTTCCTTCAAAAAGGACAGTTTGTTTGTGAGGATTCAGGTACATTTCAAAAATCCAATGTGAAATTAACAAGGGACACCAACACCAAGCAACCTTCTTGAGATTAAATAATACAAGATAATAATGGTGTTGTGGTAACTTGACACACAAAACACACACAAAAATATTATGGAGTAAAACTAAAAATAAAATAAAACAAAGATCAGCCTTGAAAAAAATACAAACCCAAAAAAAAAAAAAAAAACAGCCTTGAAAAAAAATAAATAAATAAAACAACAAAAAATAAATTTTGTCAGATGTGACAAATCCAAATATATTGAGGGAATCACGATAAATAATAAAGAAAGAAGTTTGTGAGAAGTCTGTGTGAATATGAGCAGCAAAACTACTTCATTCTTCTCACAGCGTGACGAAAGTGCTGTATCCATTGCGAACGCTAATTTTACCAGACCGAGCTGTTCCGTCTCGGAATTTCTTCTGAGCATGCGTGGCACTTAGTGCGTCGGAACTGGCCACACACGGTTGGAATTGACGCGATCGGATTTCGTTGTCGGAAAATTTTATAGCCTGCTCTCAAACTTTGTGTGTTGGAAAATCCGATGGTAAATGTCCGATGGAGCCCACACACGGTCGGAATGTCCGACAACATGCTCCGATCGGACATTTTCCATCGGAAAATCCGACTGTGTGTACGGGGCACTAGAGTTGATATAAGGAGGAGTGCCAGCACCAACTGTGGCGATAGATTGCAGGGGAAGCACACCTGGGACAGTGTAGCTTATATTTATATCAGATATTCTTTCCACAGGGCATAAAAAACAACAAAAGAGAGCGTTCTAGGATAGCCATCCAAAGGTGATGAGAGAAGTTGTCATAAGGCCACAATGGGTAGAGATGAGCCGGTCAATAGCATCCACCAAGATATTCATACTGTCATACGTGCCTGCTCGGAGTTGAAGGATGCTGTCATGTTTGTCTAGTTGTCCAACTGATGGGACAGTACGTTTACATAACCGGGTGGCCCCACCACAGGGAAGCCATGGGAAAGTCCCCGTGGCATCAGAGGGGGCAAGGACTTGTCCCCAAGCTGTGTCTTGTTGTTTTTAACACTTTGACACTTTTTTGTGCAATGGTAGGGGTACATTTGTACCCCGTTACCATTTCACACAGGGGGAAGCCGGGATCTGGGGGTCCCCTTGTAAAAGGGGGCTTCCAGATTCCGATAAGCCCCCTGCCCGCAGACCCCCACAACCACCTGGCAAGGGTTGTGGGGATCAGGCTCTTGTCCCCATCAACATGGGCTACCCCAAAGCACCCTCCCCATGTTGAGGGCATGTGGCCTGGTATGGTTCGGGGGGGCGCTCTCTCATCCCCCTTCTTTTCCTGCGGCCTGCCAGGTTGTGTGCTTGGATAAGGGTCTGGTATGGATTTTGAGGGGGACCCCTAAGCCATTTTTTTAAAATTTTGGCAGATGGTTCCCCCTAAAAACCATACCAGACCTGAAGGGTCTGGTATGGATTGTGGGGGGACCCCTACGCCATTTAAAAAAAAAAATTGGCGCGGGGTTCCCCTAATTTCCATATCAGACCCGAAGGGCCTGGTATAGATTTTAGGGGGACCCCCCATGAAATTTTTTTTGAATTTTGGTTTGGGGTTCACCTTTATATTCATACCAGACCCGAAGGGCCTGGTAATGGACTGGGGGGGATCCCATGCTCTTTTTTTCAGTGAGTTTTAGCTATATTGCTGAGACCTGACAATTCATCACATCCGCAATCAGTTTTAAATGACAATTTTTCCTTTAGAAACGTCATTTTGCTGTGGTACGGTTCTAAACACGGGAAAAATGCACCACTTTACAGGCATACTATAGACACCCCCCAGGCATGATATTTAAAGGAATATTTCATTTTTATTGTTTCACTGTAAGCATTAAAAAAATCACTGCTCCTGAAAAACGTCAGTTTTTAAAACATTTTTTTGCATTGATACATGTCCCCTGGGGCAGGACCCGGGTCCCCAAACACTTTTTATGACAATAAATTGCATATAAGCCTTTAAAATGAGTACTTTTGATTTTTCATGTTAGTGTCCCATAGACTTTAATGGTGTTCCGGCGGCTTTCGAATTTGCCCCGAACAACCGAACAACCAAAGTTTGACCCGTACTTATGCAGTTTAGGCCGAACCATTTGTTCATCCCTGAATTAAAGCAGAACTTGAGCCAAAACTAACAAGATAACTAACAAGGTCATTTAACCACTTCAATACTGGGCAATTTCACCCCCTTCCTGCCCAGGCCAATTTTCAGCTTCCAGCGCTGCCGTACTTTGACTGACCATTGCGCAGTCATGAAACATTGTACCCAAACTAAGTTTTTATCATTTTGTTCACACAAATAGAGCTTTCTTTTAGTGCTATTTAATTTTTTTTATTTATTGGTAAAAAAAGCAAAGTTTCTGTTATACAAATTTGCAAATAAATAATCTTTCTTCAAGAATTTAGGCCAAAATGTATTCTGCTACATTTCTTTGATGAAAATGACCCAAAGCAGTGTATATTATTTAGTCTGTAGGAAAGTTTTGCAGTTCACAAACTGTGGTATATCTGAAAATTGATCAATCCTGATGTACTGACGGCCTATCACATTTCTTTCCAGGACAGGACAGCTATCCCCCTAATTACCTCTTTTTGGAATGTAGACAGTCCAAGGTATTTAGTAAGAGGTTTTTGTCATAATTTTTTGTAAAATAAAGAAATTATTATTATTTTTTTACATACTGTCACCAGTGCAGTACAGAATCATCATACAACGGGTGTGGCTGTGATCAGTGACCCTGTTGACAGTACGAAAAAAAAGACATTCTATTTTTTTTATTTATTTGTTATATTTTTTTTTAATTTTTCTTCAGATTTGTTTTTTTAATACCTTTTGACCAGAGCAATATAATGTTACCATCAGTACATTTTTTGGAAACATAATGTTTGCTTATAGCTATGAATTTCATTGCTATATGCAATCATTTTCCTAAATGAAATTGATTCATTCAGTCTGTTTTGTTGTGATTAGCTGTGATTGGCCACAGCTGATCACATGGCACAGACGGGCCGTGATTGGCCCAGTCTGTAACATGTGATCACTGTGACCAATCACAGCTAGCAACACAATTGTATACAATGGATGGCTTGAAAGGAAGCCATCCATTGTTTACAACTGTCATGTGATCTGCTGTAATTGGTTACAGTGGTCACATGGTACCGGAAGTGGGCCGGTACAGTAATCAATCATCAGCTGTGTCCGATGGACGCAGCCAGTGAAAGATTGCTCCACTGCGTGGCTCCATGGCGCATGCAGGGCACGATCCAGGAGGAAGTCATATGAAGTCCACCTGGATCAACGAGAGTCCGGTCCTGGCGTCATTCGCCAATAGACCAGGCACGAACCTGTTACAGATAAAATAGCAAAACCAGCTTTTGCTGGAATATTCACCTACAGTTCTGAGATTTTCCCTGCAGTAGATATTTCTGCCACTAGATGTTATCAGTCTGATAGCCAGTATCTTTTAACATGCTTCCTCTAAGCCTAGGTCATCCTGGGCTCACCCCCAGGCTGTAATTAGACAGTGAAAGGAGAGGCAGCACAGTGATAACCTCATCTCTCCCTTACTCTACTTTTTCCTCCTCTCAGCATGCTTCTTGTCAACACATAAATTGGCTGGCTCCTTGTACTGTTTCGTCTTCCCACATCCTGGCTCAGCTATTGAGGGGCTGCAAGAGGCTGATACCAAGTCAGGTTTGTACATTGCTTACATTAAAAATATACATTTAAGGATGTTCTAATGATTACAGAGCTTCAATAATTTGTCTTTTATGTCTTCTTAGAGTTCAGCTTTATTAAGCATAGATACAAGGGCAAAAGTCTGCTAAAGCAGAACTCCAGCCAAAAATATGGCAGTAAAAATGAATAGCCCTTTAAAGATAAAAGTAATATAACCATCCTTTGCAGCAATATTCAGTCCTGAGATTTTCTCCTTTTTTTTTTTTTTTTGCTACCAGATGTCCTCAATCTGATGGCCATCATCATTCAACCCACTTCCTCCAAACCGACCTTGTCCATCCTCAGTCTGTGATTAACCACTTTCTTACTGGATACTTAAACCCCCTTCCTGTCCAGACCAATTTTCAGCTTTCAGCGCTGATTCACTTTGAATGACAATTGCGCGGTCATACAACACTGTACCCAAATTAAATTTTATCATTTTTTTCCCAAAAGTAGAGCTTTCTTTTGGTGGTATTTGATCACCTCTGCGGTTTTTATTATTTTGTTAAAAAAATCTAAAAAGAATTTAAAAAAAAAAAAAGTATATTTTTTAATATTTTGTTATAAAATTTTGCAAACAGGTTATTCTTCTCCTTCATTGATGTACGCTGATGAGGCAGCACTGATGGGCACTGATAGGTGGCAGTAATGGGCACTGATGGGTGGCAGTGATGGGTACTGATGGGTGGCAATAATAGACACTGATCGGCACTGGTTAGTTACACTGATAGGCAGCACTGCTAGGTGGCACTGATTGGCACCATTGGTGGGCAGTGATAGGTGGCACTTATGGGCATTGATAGGTGGCACTGGTGGGCATTGTGGGCACTGGCAGGTGGCAATGGCAGGTGGCACTGGCAGGGGGTACTGGTGGGCACAGATGAGGCAGAATTGCCTCTTCCTCTTTGGGACAGTTGTCCCTTGCACATAAGCTGGTGATCAGCTTTTTTTTCTCCTCACACTGTCAAGAGCGTGAGGAGAAAAAAAAAATGATTACCAAGCTTTTGTTTACATCATGTGATCAGCTGTCATTGGCTGAGTGACTCGGTGATCACAGCGCAGGGAGCGTGCAAAGGGGAGGCCTCCATATGACGGCCTCCCAGAAATTCAGGTCCGCACTGTGGCGGTCATTCGGCTATAGCGCGGACACCAAGTCGTTAAACCATTAAAGGAGAAGCTGCAAAGTGATGAGCTCATCTCTCTGTCAATATGCTCTCTCCTTCTATCAGCATGCTTCCTCTCAGTACATGAACTGATTGGGGTCCAAAGTCGCATGACAAGTCACACAAGTGTGAATGGGGCCTGAGTTATATTTTAAGTTCTACCAATAGTGAGTTATCAAAAGAAGTGTGTTGTGTTTTTGCAAGAAATGTAAAGCCCAGTTTTGTGCACAACAAATAAATGTTCTTTCAGCGGGACCCCTGCACACTGCAACGGTTTTATGCATGTTAAGTCTAGGGGGTTGAAAAAGATGCTGTATTACTCCGTCTCCTTCCTCTAGCAGGCTCCCTTGATCTGGAAAACTGGTTTGCCGCAGTCTCATGTCTAAGCTGTTCATTGCCATAGCCACATTCTTGCTTCCACCACATGCAATGCAGGGTCAACAGCCCTGCATCATTTAAAAGCACTAAAAAGTCTATTTATGGAATCCAAATAAATATTCACCAACTTACTATGTTATAGTATGGTCTCAATGGCCCTATTAAATTACACTATATAAAGAAAAAAGCTATGACACAGCCAAAACAGTATACTTCCAAACTTTTGAACTTCAGAATGAGGAATACTTGAGGGAGGAAGTGACCGATGGCTCACTACGTGCACTGCGGCAAAAGTGGGTGTGGTCAAACTCTTAACAGTGAAAGGGGCTTAATGGGCCTGGTTAAACAAAACCCAGATTTCTTTGTGCCTATAAAATATGCTTTGATTGCTGTGCCACAAGAAAGAGTCTCACTGACACATACAGTCAGGTCCATAAATATTGGGACATGGACACAATTCTAATCTTTTTGGCTCTATACACCACCACAATGAATTTGAAATGAAACGAACAAGATGTGCTTTAACTGCAAACTTTCAGCTTTAATTTTAGGGTATTTACATCCAAATCAGGTGAACGGTGTAGTAATTACAACAGTTTGTATATGTGCCTCCCACTTTTTAAGGGACCAAAAGTAATGGGATTAACAATCATCCATCAAACTTTCACTTTTTAATACTTGGTTGCAAATCCTTTGCAGTCAATTACAGCCTGAAGTCTGGAACGCATAGACATCACCAGACGCTGGGTTTCATCCCTGGTGATGCTCTGCCAGGCCTCTACTGCAACTGTCTTCAGTTCCTGCTTGTTCTTGGACATTTTGCCTTCAGTTTTGTCTTCAGTAAGTGAAATGCATGCTCAATCAGATTCAGGTCAGGTGATTGACTTGGCCATTGCATAACATTCCACTTCTTTCCCTTAAAAAACTCTTTGGTTGCTTTCGCAGTATGCTTCGGGTCATTGTCCATCTGCACTGTGAAGCACTATCCAATGAGTTCTGATGCATTTTGCTGAATATGAGCAGATAATATTGCACGAAACACTTCAGAATTCATCCTGCTGCTTTTGTCAGCAGTCACATCATCAATACATACAAGAGAACCAGTTCCATTGGCAGCCATACATGCCCACGCCATGACACTACCATCACCATGCTTCACTGATGAGGTGGTATGCTTTGGATCATGAGCAGTTCCTTTCCTTCTCCATACTCTTTTCTTCCCATCACTCTAGTACAAGTTGATCTTGGTCTCATCTGTCCATAGGATGTTGTTCCAGAACTGTGAAGGCTTTTTTAGATGTTGTTTGGCAAACTCTAATCTGGCCTTCCTGTTTTTGAGGCTCACTAATGGTTTACATCTTGTGGTGAATCCTCTGTATTCACTCTGGTGAAGTCTTCTCTTGATTGTTGACTTTGACACACATACACCTATCACATACAGTTGATCTGGCCAACTGTTGTGAAGGGTGTTTTCTTCACCAGAGAAAGAATTCTTTGGTCATCCACCACAGTTGTTTTCCATGGTCTTCTGGGTCTTTTGGTGTTGCTGAGCTCACCGGTGTGTTATTTCGTTTTAAGGATGTTCCAAACAGTTGATTTGGCCACACCTAATGTTTTTGCTATCTCTGTGATGGGTTTGTTTTGTTTTTTTTCAGCCTAATGATGGCTTACTTCACTGATAGTGACAGCTCTTTGGATCTCAAATTGAGAGTTGACAGCAACAGATTCCAAATGCAAATAGCACACTTGAAATTAACTCTGGACCTTTTATCTGCTCCTTGTAAATGGGATAACACACACCTGGCCATGGAACAGCTGAGCAGCCAATTGTCCCATTACTTTTGGTCCCTTAAAAAGTGGGAGGCACATATACAAACTGTTGTAATTCATAAACCGTTCACCTGATTTGGATGTAAATAGTCTCAAATTAAAGCTGAAAGTATGCAGTTAAAGCACATCTTGTTTGTTTCATTTCAAATCCATTGTGGTGGTGTATAGAGCCAAAAAGATTAGAATTGTGTTGATGTCCCAATGTTTATGGACCTGACTGTACAAACCCCAGCACAATCATTTAAAAAAATAAGAATAAAAAGCTTCCATTACAAATTGTTTTGCATAAACTATGGAAGAGTGCGCTACACAAAGTGTAGAAGGGTTCAGGAGTGCGCTATGTTCAGAGTGCATGGTTCAGGAGTCTGATATGCACAGGGAGCAGGTTTCTGGAGTACTTAATGTACAGAAGAGCACTAAGTACAGACTGCAAGTTTCAGGAGTTCCTTTTGCATAGGGAACAGGGTTCTGGAGTGTGTTACACACAGAGCGCAGGGTTCAGGAGAGTGCTAGATACAGAGTGCAAGGTTCTAGAGTGCGTTATGTACAGAGTTCAGGGTTCTGGAGTTAGTTATACACAGGGTGCAGGGTTCTGGAGTTACATATAGAGTGCAGGGTTTTGGAGTGTGTTATGTACAGGAAGGTATGTTCTGGAGTGTGTTATGTACAGAGTGCAGGGTTCTGGAGTACCTTTTGCATAAGGAACATGGTTCTGGAGTGTGTTACACACAGAGTGCAGGGTTCAGGAGAGTGCTAGATACAGAGTGCAGGGTTCTGGAGTGTGTTATGTACAGCGTTCAGGGTTCTGGAATGCATTATGTACAGAGTGCAGGGTTCTGGAGTGCATTATGTACAGATTGCAGGGTTCTGGAGTGTATTATGCACAGGGTGCAGGGTTCTGGAGTCATATATAGAGTGCAGGGTTTTGGAGTGTGTTACGTACAGGGAGGTAGGTTCTGGAGTGGTTTATGTACAGAGTGCAGGAGAGTGTTAGGCACAGTGCATGGTTCTGGAGTGCATTACATACAAAGTGCAGGGGTTCAAGAGCTCTATCACACTTTTGATTTGACAGCTGAAGTCCCTCATCATGGCTGCACAGTGCACATTCAGCTGGCTTGCTAGCCAATCCCTTGCTGTGCTGGATGTGCACACTGCTGCAGGTTCTATTGAGCCAGAACTTAAAGAGGAAGTAAACCCTGATGGGTTTTACTTTCTTTTTGTTTCCCTGCAAAGATAAAGCATAATGGGCTACTATGCATCGCATAGTAGCCCATTATGTGTCACTTACCTGACACAGGAGCCTGCGATGTCCCCGATTTCCTCACAGGCAGCGAGCGTCCATTCTTCACCCCTTTTCCTTCCGGGGCCGCGAATTCCGGCTCTGTGACTGTCTGGAGTCGCGTGACGTCACTCCCACCAGTCACGGCATGACCCCAGCTTGAAACGGCATAGCGTGCCCTTTCAAGAGTGCGCATGCGCAGAAGAAAGCATCGTTCAGGAAAATAGTAAAAATCTCCTAAACCATGTAGGTTTAGGAGATATTTCAAGCACCTACAGGTAAGCCTTAATCTAGGCTTACCTGTAGGTGAAAGTGGCCTGTAAGGGTTTACAACCACTTTAACATGTAATCAATAACATGATGAAGGACAAGCCCCTGTATGGTGGGAAAGGGGTGTGAATACGGGAAAGTCTCACCCAATCTGGAACTGTTGGGAGGTATGAAACAGTGACCATATTAACTGAAACTAAATTAACAACTTAAGGACCGGGCCATTTTTTGTACTAAGGCACTGCGTCGCTTTAACTGACAATTGCGTGGTCACGCAACGCTGTACCCAGACAAAACTGACATCCTCTCTTTCCCACAAATAGAGCTTTCTTTTGGTGGTATTTGATCACCTCTGCGGTTTTTATTTTTTGTGCTATAAAAAAAGTAAATTTTGAAAAAAAAAAACAATATTTTTTACTTTTTGCTATAATACATATCCCAAAAAAAATATATAAAAAAACAAATGTCTTCCCCAGTTTAGGCCAATATGTATTCTTCTACATATTTTTGGTAAAAAAATTGCAATAAGGGTATATTGATTGGTGTGTGCAAAAGTTATAGTGTCTACAAAATAGGGGATTGTTTCACGGCATATTTATTTTATTTATTTCTGTATAAATGTCACTGGCAGGGAAGGGGCCAACACCAGGGGCGATCAAAGGGTTAAATGTGTTCCCTCGGAGGTGTTTCTAACTGTATGGGAGCTGGGCTAACTGGGGGAGGAGAGAGATCGCTGTTCCTAATTCCTAGGAACAGACAATCACGCACAGCTCCCCTGTCAGAACGGGGATCTGCCAGGTTTACACTGGCAGATCCCCCTCCTGCCTCTGGGTCGAGCGATTGCGAGTGGCCGGCGGACATCGAGCCCACCAGCCATGCGCACAGGCTCTGGGGCCACATCACGGGTGAGCGTGCGCACCTGCTATATCTATTACACGAAGCGGCGTACAATGATGCGATTTGTGTAATAGAGCCAACCTGTTGCAGTACAACTGCAGCGGCTGGTCTTTAAGTGGTTAATAGCCCTGCATTGTACATGATGACACTGAGGCTCTGCCCAAAGGATAATGCTTAGAGGAGAAGAGAGTAGCACTTGCTTGCTGGAATAGGAAGTCAGATAAGTAGGCTTAATGAGCATGTGGCTAGAGCCCGGTTGCAAAGCATATCTTAAAAATATTATATATTGCATCCCTCCATAACATAAGCGAAGGTATTCTGTACTTCACAGAGGTAACCTGTGCAGGGCTGACAAGTCTGCTCAACAGTATACTTTTGCATTTACTGAACAGATACTGTATAACAAAATGCTTTCAATTGTATATTTAACAGGCCAAAGGGAGAACAGTGAATTGTTAGTTTTACAGACACTTTAAGCAGCACTGTAGCCCAATAGAAAATTGTTCTTGTTGGTTCACTCTTAGCCTTTTTTCAACAGCTGTGATATAGTAAACACAGCAAATATTTCTTTAGCATGAGGATTTCAAACATCCTCAGGAACATTAAAGCAGCCTAGATGGTGAGACTTATAATCCTCCAGTTAATTCTCAATTGCCACATTCAATACATTCTCCACTGACATATAAGAAAATAAGTGCTTACATTATGTCAAATAGTGCTGCAAGCTCTTTATAATCACACATTAAAGTGACACTCCAGTTATGAGAATATTTAAATATGCATCCTGAAATGAAAGCACAAAACAAGATTTTACAAGGAAGGCTTAAAATAAATGATCTGCAAATCACAAAATAAACAGAACATGCTAACAGCACATCCTGCTGGAATCATAACATCCTTAAAGAGAAGCTGTAAAACTGGACAAAAATGTGAACATTAGTCTTATTAAAGTAATCTAAATCCTGGATGGCATTTAGTTTGCTAAAGGTCCTGTATAGTTTTTTTTCAATAAAGTTGAACTCTTCAATAAAGCACAGAAGTTTATTCAAACATAGTTTTACTTTAGATAAATGTGATAACAGAGGATATGTTTACATTCTTTTGAAGTGTAAAAAGACAATAATTTTACCAAGCCCTAATCATGCAGTGGAAACAGAATCTAAATTGTACAGTAAGGTAAGGCAGGAAGCATCTAGCTAAAGACTGTACCAACTAGCACCAAACAGGAGGAGGGGGAACATACCAAGGGTTCTAAAACCGGCATTCTGATAATAACAACAGTGGGCCATACCTGCTCAATGTTTGCCTGGGAACGTGAGTGACAAGATAACAACAGAGGAGCACCGATACCAACTTGAAATCCTTTATGGAATTGAGAATGGAATTCGGAGTTCCATATAATACATTCTATAATTACCTGCAGATCAGGCACGCACTGAATATCCAATTTAGGTCTTCCCCTATGAAGCGAAGTAAAACACCGCTTCTTAATGAGGTAGTTAAAGAAACAAACACTAAGGGGCTGATTGGAGTTGTGTATACGCAGCTATTGGACAAGATCTTGGCTCAAGGCGTGTCTCTTGGGTCCAGAGAGGGTTGGGAGGCGGATGTGGGGGAGCTGTCGGACGCCCAGTGGAAAAAAATACTGGAACTTGGGCAGACGGTGTCCGTCTCTCCCTCACAGAAGGCCTCACACCTACTCCTTCTACATAGAGCATACTATACTCCTAGAAGATTATACAGGTTTGGGAGTAGACCAGACGATAGATGCCCCAGGTGCTACAAGACAGGGGATCTTATACACATGGTTTGGAGATGCCTAAAATTGGCAAGATATTGGACAGAAGTGGTCAGGACAATAAACTGCAGATTCAAGGTTAAATTGGAATTAGACGCCAAAGTATGTGTGCTGGGGTTAGTGGGAGCTAATGTGGGTAACACCAGCACGATTACTGCCATAGTTAGATGCCTATACCAAGCGAGAAAGTTGATAGCACAATCCTGGCTCTCAACAAACCCTCCAACTATAGGGGAATGGCTTAAAATAATAGACTCCCTGGTTTGGACAGAAAGGACAGTGTATACTAAAAAAGGGAACTACAGTAAATTCCTTGGCATATGGAAGCCCTGGTTCCGGGAGCTGAACACTCGATACTTATTCTGTTAAATTACCTCTGAACCTCCCACGAATGCGGGGGCGAATAATAGCCCAAACCAGATAAGCCAGAGGGTGGAAACAGGCCCCACTGAGGCTTGAACGATTATAGTATGCCGCGAGTCCTAGTGTCTTCGTTCCTAATTTTTTGCGCTGTTTATAAGGGAAGGGAGGGGGGTGGTAAGGTGGGTAGAAGATAAAGGGGGGGTGGGAAAAGTGGGGAGAATAAGGGAAAGGAAAAAAGGGGGTAAAAATAAGCACACTGTAAAATATTATTACATACATATTTATTAATGTTTGCAACCACTATAGGGCACAGCAGATAAGCTAGGTATTGTGATTCACTATTGTCCTTGTATTATGCTTTTACTGTTTTTGATAACTGCACTTCGGACTCAATTTGTTACACAAAGTATGTAACCTTTTCATATTGTTATCAATAAAAAGAACATAATAAAAAAAAAAAACAACAGAGGAGCACAACTACAAGACAGTTGTCACACGATAACATGAAGTGCCTGTACAGTACAAGGACCTTCATGATGGGATCACCAGGTAGCACTTTAATGAAAGCTTCAAATTTCACAAATTTGAAAACACCTTTTGAAATTATATATTTGTATTAAGGTGCATCTATAGCCAAAACTCTTTTTTAGTTTTGAATAGAGTGGGAAATGATTAAAATCCCTGTCAGATTTTACCACACCGCCCAGGATTACTACCCCAGGGACAACACTTTCATTGGACAGGAAGGGAAGGAAGTAAAACTTTTCTTTTTTTTTTCTTTTAAAGCGGTTGTATACCCGCACAGAATTTTTTTTTTAAAAACAAAAAACATGTAAGGCAAAGGCATAATGAGCTAGTATGCAGCACCGTACAGGTTTAGGAGATATTAATTTTACCTACACGTAAGCCTTACTATAGGCTTAAAGCGGGGGTCCACCTATCTATTGTTTTGTTTTTTTGGAGTTCATTCACAAACTTTTCTTCTCATGATTATCTACTCACATGTTCTGTGTAATAAGTCCACCTCTGTCCGATTTCATTGTAAAGAATAACTTATAAAATTCACTGAAGGCAGTTTCCATCTTCATTGTGGGCATTTGAAGCCCACAAGCATGTATTTCCTGGATGCGGTGAATGCTGTGCTCCCAGCATTCATCGAGATGTTGTGATGACGCTGTTGCACAATGCATGCTGGGAAGCCTGAGACTAGCTCCCAGGGGACTGTGGGAGGTCTGGGAGAGGCTAAAAACACACCTACTCCCATGGGAGGAAAACCAGGAAGTGCTAAGAAGATTAGAAAAAAAAAGGTAATTACGGCGATTTAAATTTTTTTACACAGCATGTCAGCATCTAGGCAAGGAAGAGAATGTATAGAGATAATGTTCAAAATTTGGGTGTAACCCCGCTTTAACTGTAGGTAAAAATAAAAAAAAGGTATACAGCTGCTTTAAGGCAAGTAGCAGAATGCTAGAACCTTTGTCATCTTTTTATTGAGGTCTGTTTCTCAGCATCCCTAGCTAGTTTGTTTACATTCACTGTCAATTGCAAAGGGAGTAGCAGTGAGGCAAAATCGTTGTGACATTGGGTCATCCCATTGGTGGGTCGTTGGGGCATTACTCATTGTAAGTGTAATGCCCAGATAAGATATTCCCATGTCTGCCCAAGGGTATGTATAGAGGTTACGTAATATATTGCTGGTTATAGCATCAAGTCCTAAGTCTAAAATATATGACTTATTTTCATTCACTTTATAATATGAAATGGCACTAAATCTCTGTAACACAGATTGAACTGAAGCCAGAGAAGACACTGGGTTGGTGATCATCATTATCACATCATCGGCAAATAGATTAATTTTATGGTCTATAGAACCAATTTTGAAACCTGTAATGTGAACATTCATTCTGATATGTTCTGCCAGGGGTTCCATTAATAGATTGAAAATAAGTGGCGTTGGGGGGCAGCCCTGGCGGGTGCCATTAGTGATTGGCAATGATTTAGAGATCATCTTAGCTGTGTATACTTGGGCCGATAGTGATGAGTACAAAGCCATTATTGTGGAGAGGATGTGGCCTTGGAATCCAAATTTATGAAGTGTTGCTTTTAGATATGACCAGTGGACTCTATCGAATGCCTTCTCTGCGTCCAGAGATAGGAGCAGAGAAGGTGTTTGAGTGGTCTCAGTATTGTGGATTATATTGATGATTCTGCGGGTTGCGTCAAAAGTTTGCCTTTCTTTCGTGAAACCAGATTGATCCGGATGGATCAGTAGGGGCATAACATTCACTAGTCTGGTTGCTATAAGTTTGGCATACATTTTTGTATTCATATTTAAAAGTGAGATAGGTCTAAAATTTTGCGGTTCTTTACCTGGCTTCGGCAGTGTGATTATTAAAGCATTAAGCATTTAATTTGGGAGAGAAGAGGCAGTGTCATTGCACATTTGGGATAAAAAGTGTGTGCGGAATTGTTTGTAATATTCCCCAGTTAGACCATCAGATCCAGGGGATTTGTTAGCTGGTAGAGTTGAGATGACATCTAGAATTTCTAGAGGGGTAAATGGGGCATTCAGTTCGGAGAGTTGTTCCTGGGATAGTTTGAGTAAATTAATTTCATGTAAGAAAGAGTTTATGTCTTCTATGGATGGTTGGGTGGTGGTGGGTTCATCTTTTAGGTTGTATAGTGTTTGATAGCAATGATTGAACGCATCAGAAATAGCTTGAGGGTCCATATGTTTTTGTTTCGTGGTGGGATGGCATAGGTGTGGGATCTTGTTTTTAATGTGGTGTCCTTTGATTCTAAGTGCCAAAGCTTTCCCTGCTTTATTCCATGTGGAATAGTGTTTAGCTTTAAATTGTTTTTGGGATTTGTCATATGACTCTAGTAATACATTTCTTAGTTCTTGTCTGAGGAGTATTAATTTTTCTTTCAGTTTGGGGTCGGGGTTTTTTTGGTTCAGGTCTTCTATTATTTTAATGTTGGATGTGAGGGTCTCTAGAAGCTGTGATCTCCTCCTCTTTTCTCTAGCACTTAATTGAATAATAATCTCCCTAATGAACGCTTTGTGGGCGTTCCAAAGAATGGTGTTGGTAGTCGCAGTTCCTTTGTTGAGGTCAAAGAATTCTTCCAGGTGTTTGTGAATAGAGACAGAGTGTTAGGGTGACTGGATGACCGAGGCATTGGCTCTCCAGATCTTTTTGCGTGGGGAAGGTGGCCAGTCATCAATGGTTATTGATATGGGTGCATGGTCTGACCATGTAATCGTGGCTATAGTATATTCTGAAATTTTGTGTAGTGTCCATTTGTCCACTAAAAAGTAGTCAATTTGGGTATATGAATTATGCCGATGTAAAAAGAAAGAATAGTCTTGTTGGGTGGTGTGATGGCATCTCCAGACGTCGCACAAGTCGTTATTCCTTATGAAGGACCCCATGTGTGAAGTGAGTCTGGTATTGCGGGAGGATGTGTCGATAGAGTTGTCCGGCAAAATACTGAAGTCGCCACAAATGATAAGGTAGCCTTGGCGGAATTTGGTGAGCTTTTTTATTAGTTTAGAGAGGAACCTGATTTGTCTGGTGTTGGGTGTATACACGTTAACAATGGTGTATCTGGTTTTGTCTAGGGTACAGTCCAGGGCCAGATATCGACCTTCCATATCAATCAAGCTATTGTGAAGCGTGAAGGCGATTGTATTTTTGATTGCGATCATAACCCCATTTTTCTTGGTGAGGCCCGGTGCTTGGTAGATATGGGTAAAATGTTTGTTGGTGCAGTGAAGTTCTGCTAATTTTTTAAAATGTGTCTCTTGCACACATATGATTTCACAGTTGAATTCTCGGGCTGTGCGCCACAGGGAGGTTCTCTTTACGGGATGGTTTAGCCCTTTGGTGTTGAGCGATAGGAATTTAGGCATCTTGTTTTGTGTTGAATGGTGCTGAATAAAAGAAGGTTTTACTTATGAACATGTGGAGGTGTGTTGTTGTTCAGTGCGATCCGATGGTTCAGGTCCTCTGTTCCGTATACTTCGGCTGCTCTCAGGGATAGGAAAGATATAATGTGGGTAAGGGGGAAAAAACAATAAGTTGAGGAAGAGATAGGCAGTTCAGTGATAATAAAAAAAGCAGTAACGGAGCGACAAATGCCAACAGCCGATCATAACTAGGCTGTTGTGAAACTATGGGGTGTAAGTTCATGGAACAATTTGCAACAAGCAAGGCATCCGACCAGAGGTATTGGTATGTGGATCTTGATTTAGGTCCACCATTCAGACAGAATTCAGTGTTTACCAGCATGGGGGTTTGTATTGGAGTTATGGGCATTCTCTCTGCGGTTGGATTGTGCTGACCTAGGTGGGTCAGGAATGATGCCCCATATGTTTAGGAGTTTGAGGCCTTCCTCCACTGTGGAGATATTATGTTTGACTCCATTTTTGGTGACTATGATTTTAGTGGGAAACCCCCATTGGTACAGAATTTTGTGGTTGTTTAGTGGTTTGGTAATGGTATTTAGTTGTCTCCTCAGTTGGCACGTATGTTGCGAGAGATCCACATATAGCTGGAGGTTATTGCATGTCGCCGGGAGTTGACCAAGGTGCCTTGCCTTAAATAGGAGCTGGTCCTTGGCATGGAAAAAATGAATTCTCATCAACACATTACGGGGTACATCAGCGGAGAGGTGTGGTGGCTTGGGGATGCGGTGTATTATAGTTTCCATAGGTGATAGATCAGGTAACAACGCGGAAATCAACTTTCTTGCAAATGTGTTAAGATCATGTGGCATGATGCTCTCAGGTATGCCTCTGATCTTTACATTATTATGACGCGACCTGTCCTCGAGGTCCGCCATTTTGGCTTTCATCCACTGTTCTTCGTGGATATGGTCTTGAGCGTTTACTAGATCATTAAGCGTTTCAGTCATATCACCTATTTGGTTTTCAATATGGTGAACTTTCTGGCCCATATAGTGCATGTGTGAAGAGAATTTGGTAAACATGGAGGCGATGTCATTATGAAGAGAACTCTGTAGAGAGATGAGCATCTATTTCATAGTGGTGTCTAATACAGGTTGATTTGTGGTGGGGAAGGCTGCTATAGCGGATGGATGTGCTGGAATATGATCAGATACAGGGCTCACTTCCTTGCAGGTCAGATCAGGATCCAGTCGCATCCGCAATTTTGCTGGGCTGTTACTAGCCAATGATGATATGAAGGAGGGAGAAGCATCCAAGGGTTGATTTTGTGTGGGTATTTCAGATCCCTCTGCGTCTGGAAGGTCTGTATAGGCTGATGCAGATCCATGTGCAGGGCCATGGGCGCCATCCTGGATTCCTGTGTCCAGCGGCTGTGTGAAGAAATCCGTCAGTTTCTTAGGCGGATGGTATTCTTTCCGTTTGCGGGTCTGCCTGGACATGGTAGAGGTGTATGCCAGTTCTCCGGTGTGTTGATCTGCCGCAGGGAGCTGTCTGAATAGCGCTATGCTGTATATTAATCTGGTCGGTGCAGGAGCTGAGAGGTCAGATGTCCATCTTGCTTGGTTGTTAGCCACGCCCCCCACGGGCATTACTCATTGTGATTGACGCTATATGAACATTGCTGAATAGCATGGTTGACGTTTAGTTTACATTGGAGAACAAAATTTTTTTTTTAGGACTAGAAGGACTATGTACCCCTTACTGGAGATCTGGGGCCTCCTTATTCTAAAGGGGACTTCCAGATTCCATTAAGTCCCCCCACAGACATCAACATGGGGCAAGGTGTCTTGCAAGGGGGTACTCTCCCAATGCTGAAGGAAAGTGGCTTGGTACAGTGAGGGAAAAGGGGAGCCACATGTTCACTGCTCTACCATTTCCTGGCTACCCAGGCGGCATACCTGAATAATAATCTAAAATGGATTTTGAGGGTAACACCATGTTGTTTATTTTAGTAGACATTTTGTAAACAATGTGTATTGTCTTTTTAAATAACAAAATACAAAAAAGGGCATGGGCCTCCCCTCAATATCCCAATCAGACCCTTATCCAGGCATTGCATGGAAAAAGGGGGCAGCAAGCATGTGGGCCCCTTCCTCCTTAATCATATCAGTCCACATGCCCTCAACATTTAGAAGGTACCTTGCAGGGGATAATACAGGGGTAGCTATAAGTAGTACTCCTTATTATTCAGACACAAAAAATAGTGAATAAAACACAAACACTATACAAAAAGGATCTTTATTTAAAAATAGAAAAAGGCAATGTCCATGGATATAAATAAATGTCAATCACATTATTCAGTGGTGCATTCAACGATGTACATACCGCATTAGTCGGAATAACACAATGCTGCTGCACCATCGTTACCCACCTTACAAATGGCAGTCGCTTGCCTCAAATATGTGAGTGGTTGTTTTTTTTGTGTATTTTAATGTAGAGCTTTAAGCCAAATTAAAAGACCTGCTCCCCACTAAATGGTATTTTTTTTTTTTTATTACCCAATTACCCATGCCCTTTTATGCAACTTGCCAATGAAAAAGGCCAGAAAAAAAACTACAAGATTCAGCATCCCATAGGCTTCAGCGGTACAGCTGAGCACTATTCTGGAAGGGTATTTTCCCAGCCCTCCCCTTTGGGTAGTGGGTCCCTATAGAAAATAACTTCCCCTGTGAGCAGGCTGCATGCCTTGCTGGCGTTTGTTTGCTGCTAGGACCCATCGACTTGTATGTACTCCTGCTATGACAGGAAGCCATTGGTTGTACTCCTTCACTTGTTGGCTGACCCTATGCTGATGGGAGTAGGTCACTCCACTCAGCATGAGTTCTTGCAGTAACTGCAAGTCCACCCGGCTCTCACTTTTCATGCCTTTGAATTTGGCTTTATTCATCCAGCCACACATCCTTACCTTCGTACTGCAAGGCAGCTACTGTGCAGGCTATATCCGTCCTGCTCATTCCCTTTGTGTGTAACAGCGATCAGCTCAGAACTTGTTTGCTATAGATGACACAAAGCCTTTGAAGAAGAACACTTAGTCTGAAGCATGTCAGGCATCATTCTTTACAGCCATGTGTATTAGCCCGCTTCTACCTCACAGGGCAGTTACTACCATGCTTGCAATTTTGTATTATTATTATTGATTTTAATATTTTTCTAACATATTTTTCTACTGTATAATAATTTTGTTAACCAATAAAGAACATTTTAAACACTTTCCTTGTCTGTCCTCAAAATCCTGAGGGGTATGCTGTGCCCAGAGCACTAGGCCTTCTTTGTTAGGCTGCGTGCCTAGAGACAAGTCCCAGGACTGGAATTTAGGGCTAGAGGGCTGTCAACCTTTTGTGCAGGTTGTGTGCCTGGAGGCGATGTGGACATGAACTGTCCTATGCTGGAGAATTGCAACGTAAAAACAGTTAAACCTTTTGTTTTTTGCCTCTTGAACTCCTGATAATGAGACCCACTCAGTGACTACTATCCAGAGAAGTTGTCAGAGCCCATAGTTCATGTTGGGTTTTCCATTTTATTTTGTTTTACCTACCTTCTACCAAGTTTGGAATAAAGAAGTACACTGCATTAAAGACCTGCATGTCTTCTACAAGAGACATTATATTATATAATATATGATACTATATGAATATGATAAGGTGAACTCCTATGAAGGAGTTCACCTTATCATCTAAGGCCATCCTAGGAGGAGGCTCAAAAGACTCATGAATTCTGAAAGGCTACCTATCCTTGCACCTAGAGGAGACTCCAAATTCCCTGTTTACCCAGGTGCTACAGTATCCATGGATGTAATGACTGCAAAGTAGGGGTTCAACTTACATGACTCCCCCGATGCCCTGCCCCCCCCCCCCCAGACTTCACTACAAGAGTCTTTTGAATTGGTTTTCATAAATTAACCACTTTTTCTACTCAACTAAAACTACAACCACATTAACACATAGCAAATTACCAAGTTAACATATAGCATGATCTCTAAACCAAAGTAGCATTGCTCTGTTTCAGGAGGCAAACAAGAGTTTTTTTTCATGCTAGGTTCCCATTTATAATATCAAAGTTATATAGCAATGTATGTTGGCAGTGAATAATGAGCATGCAGCGTACAATTAATAATTTAGAGTGTATTAATTTTCAATGGCTTAGGGGAGGACAAATTGTAAATATAGCTATGCATAAAAAGAATGCTTACTATAAGACAGACCAGAGCTAAAGGTTTTAAATGATCTCTATGAAAAAATAAATATTGGTTCTGCAAAATGTATAGTAGCTTGTAAAGTCTTCTCTGAACTTGACTCTGTATGATTACATGTAAATTCAAAGTGTAATGTAATTACACAAATCAGCTGTATTTTTTGTATTTTAAAGGGTTGGTCCACTCAAAACCAATTCAAGAGTTTTCTTATGGACTGCGGTCAGTTGAATCATACAATTGATCCTAAAATCACTAATGAATTACATGAATGATTTTAGGAATATGTCTTTTTTCAGGCCTATTTCTCTTCTGCGGGGGTGCAGAAAGAATTGCACTTCTGTGATTGATCTGTGGCTGTACTTCTCCTTTAAAGGGGTTGTAAACCCTTTTTTTTTTTTTTTTTTTAAATAACAAACGTATCATACTCACCTCTACTGTGCAGTTATTTTTGCACAGAGTGGCTCCAATACTCGTCTTTTGGAGTCCCCCAACGGTGCTCGCAGCTCCTCCCCGCATCTGTAAACCCCCTAGGAGAAGCGCTCTCCCTGGGGGTTACCTTGTGGGCGTGCTCCCGAGTCCAGCATTTGCATTCATAGACACAGAATGCCAGACTCGGCCCCTCCCTCCAGTGCTTGCGACATTGGATTTGATTGACAGCAACGGGAGCCAATGGCTGCACTGCTGTCCATCTATCCAATCAAGAGCCGAGAACCCCAGCCAGAGAGGTAGAGCATGTCTCCGGGAAATGAACGAGTAAAACGGGGGGGGGGGGCTGCTCAGTGACAAAAGTTTTTTCACTTTAATGCATAGGATGAGGAAGAGAAATCTAGCTGTGTATGGCTAGCTTTAAGCTCACCACACAGGTTACCACCTGACTGTACAGTGCCCTTTGAATCCAACAACCAACAATTATTTAGGGCCTACCTGATTAAATACAGACTAAACCATACCTCCTAACTTTCTGAGATGGGAATAAGGGACACCAATTATTATTAAGTATGTAGGCATAGAATACACTCCATGTCACGCCCTCCCTAAAGGAGAATTGTACAATAAAAATGACTAGTTAAACCACAAGTACTTTTTTACCACTACTATTCCTCTATATTGGCTTTTGGAATTTACAAATGCAGCAATTTTGACATTGGATGAAAGGATTAGCACTGTAAAACACTTATTTGTATAGATGAATAATGCATTTTATACACAACTATATAGATCAGACCAACATGAGGACCAAATGAGAAGGAAAGAGAGACAGGAGAACTTTGTTCTGAATGAGGGACAGTACCTCAAAATCAGGGACAGTTAGGAGGTATGACTAAACTAGATAGTTTGGGTAGGTCCTCATATTGTAGATTGTACGGTCAGATTATAACATATATGATTTTACACTGGATATACAGTTATGAAGTAAAAGGTGCGTGTAGGTAAAATCACACATCAGGAAGTACAATGATATTTTTAGTGGGGGCTCAAGACATAAGATACATTTTTCAGATTGATTATTATCTAGACCTAGACTTTCTAGATACTCCCATTAGGATAAGTATTTACTTTTTAGATATAGCTCCACTTGAAACAAAGCCGTGGCAGGTCAAAAGGAAATGGGAAGGTATGTTTAGTTAGTTCAGAAACTAACAGAATCTGGAGTCTTGAGAGATATGAGGCCCATTGTTTATGGGTATATTGACACATCTCTGCACACGCAGCCTGCTTCCAAAAGAGCAAAATTTGATTCTGGAAGAATACAAACAGTTGTGATCTGCACACTGAGATGCACTGTAGTTGGACCAGCCTGTATTTAGCTCTCTGTTGACTATGGACACATGTGGTTCTAATACTATATTTCTGTTTCTGCAGAAATGATGAATCTGTATAGACACATCAAAACTCTGCTGTGCAAATAAGTCTAATGCCCTGTACACACGGCCGGTTTTCCCGTTGGAATAAACTCTGAAGGTTTTTCCGACGGAGTTCAGACGGATTTCAAGCTATCTAGCATACACACGGTCACACCAAATTCCGACCGTCCAGAACGCGGTAACATACAACACATACAACGGGACTAGAAAATGGAAGTTCAATAGCCAGTAGGCAATAGCTTCTGTCTCTTACTTGCTTCAGAGCATGCATTGTTTTTGGCACGTCAGGACAGCACACAGACGAGTGGTTTTCCTGATAGGAATTGGTTCTGTCGAAAAAATTTAGAACATGTTCTCTTTCCATCAGAATTTTCGATGTAAAAAGTTGATGGGGCATACACATGATCGGAATATACGATGAAAAGCTCCCGGCGGACTTTTTCTGTTAGACATTCCACTCATGTGTACACGGCATAACAAGCCGGTAAATGATTTACACCTCCAGCAATTTGGGAGAGCTGGTTCAGAATATCTGTAAGCCATTACTTACATTTAAAGTGATTTATAAGATAAGCCTTTATTGTAGGAGAGACCTACAGAGTACTTTTAGTGTAACTGACCTGAAAACAAGTATGCAGATTAAGGCTCTCCCCTTACTTTGAATGCGCGAAATCACTTTTATTCGAAGTGTAGTGTGAACACTTTTAGATTTTGCTGCTATCTGTGTTAGACATCATCACACATATACATATTTTTATATTCTTATATTTAAATTATTTATGTGTCAGTTTTTACACACTTTCGCTATTACTCACTAATAGCGCGAAGGACACTCCCACTTGCTCTCCCCTTACTTTGACTTTTCTGATTTGTATGCTCATTCTGGGTCAATGATTCATAAAGTACTGACATCAGAAAAAACAAGGCAACTAACGTTTTTAGAAAGGTTGCAAAATTGGAGGAAATTATAGCTCACTATGGAATAACCATCCCAATCAAGCATAGTAATGGGAATTTCAATTTCATATTAAATGTTATATAAGGGCTTTTTTTTTTTTTTTTTTTTTTTTTTTTAGAAAAGCTTAGGACAGTTTCCTAATAAAGGCAAAAAAATCTTTATTACAAAAATGTTTTTTTACAAAATTATTCCAAAAGACAATACATTTCCAGGACTGCTCAGAAAATACAAAATACTAAAATCAATAAAAAATTTTTAAAAGAAGTTATTTTAGCCTCATCAACCCCTAGTCCTTAGCATGTAAGCAGGTAGAGTGCCTCTTTAGGGGTTACTCCTCCTGCTGGCAGAACCGAGATGCAGGGTTCCCCTTTAAACTGTGGGTAGAACCTGGATTTGTGGCCCCGGGGGTTATTGCTCTTGTGAAGATAGTTGCTGGAGAGGGGTTCTGTATGCTCTCCCCTTCAGGAGAGGGGCAGCTGGCACATTGTAGAACAATATCTAATGAAGAACAAGAGAATTAGAGAGGTATTCTTGATCAAAATACCACAATATTTTATTGCAACCAAGAGCCTCTGTGTGAAGACCTAGAGGAGTAAAGTGATAACTGTGGCCAATACCTGAAAGTGGAGAGAGTTATGTGCTTTACGGGTGCAAGCCTGGTCGGCTCTGAATTGGGTGGTGATGGAGGAAGAGAAGTCCCTCCATATAACTGTGTGAATGAATCCCCTTGTGTAGCATGCATTAGATGGCTCAGGCCTCCATGTCTCATAGGCCACAGGTGATCAGATGGCTTCCTGGAGCTTCTGTCTGGACTGCATGTCAAACATAGGCCTATGTGTGTAAGTACTCTTGGTGGGAAGGGGTAAAAGTGCATTGGCCTGGAGGATGGGGAGAAGAGATATAGGACTGGCATATTTGCAACCAGTATGCGGTTTTGGCTGAACACCTTTTGATCCCTTGCAGCCCTGTATGTACAGGAGGAGCCCAGCTGCACACGACGGACATGTGTAGATAAGCTGGCTTCCCCTTACCAGCATGTAAGCTACTTCTACAAAGAAGCTACTCAGAAGCCTGGTCAGTATGGAAGACTAAAAATTACAGTGCACAAGTAAGCTTGAGTGAAGTCTCTCACATATGACAGTATATTATTTTAAATCACCAAAGGTAAACTGCTGGTGAAATGTGTTGTGTCTGTAGTGGAATATAGTTCCCTTGGCAACATTCACCTCCCTTTCCTTTAGTAGCCTAAAACATCTCCAATGAAAATATTGAGTTATAGTGAACTTTTCATATGCAATACTATGATGGAGCCTTCTATCTATGTTTGCTTAAGCGATGAGTGACCCCTGATAAAATGCACCTTTAACCTATTATCTCTGGACTTTTTAATAGTGGCATAAATATTAGGTCCTGTTTGACAAACTTACTGCCATTACTGCTAAACTGGATATGGCACTTATTCCATGACTATCTAATTGAATTATATTACCAATGGCTCCATGACAAGTTATATAGAAACTGATATGTGGCTACATATAGCTCATAGTAGTCATGTGTATGCATGGGCGTAGCATGAGGGGTCTTAGGGGTTGTGTCCTCGCCCATGCTACAGGGGGGCTTGTGCAGCCTCCCTCTCACATTAGATGTTATGCCTGGGTTATGTCAGCAACGGCGCTCACTGTCACATCAGGGTACCGTGATGACCTCAGTTATCACAGGCAAGATAAGGAGAAGCACATCACGGCAGTCTGAGATCCACCCCCTTCCAGGCGATCTCATTGGGGACTGACTCGCACTGAGCATCCCCGAGGGGTGGACAGGGCCGTCTTAATTGATTTTTTTCAAGGTAACATTAATCAGGGAAATAAACACATTTGCTGTAGTGTACATTTAATCATCATGTATATATCCAACATTTACACCATGACAACGTTGGTGTATAATATTCATAACATTAACATTTCTAGTAAACTAGCTGCTATGGACCACAGTATTTGTCCATCCAAATTTTCCAGTTCTTATCGAATGATGTACATGAGAAGGCATTAATTGCTAATAACCGTTCAAGGGTGTAATTTTTATGGATTAACTTCAGCATATTTGATACATTAACAGATTGGGCATCTTTCCGGTTATGGAGTACTAGAGTATGGGCTGCTAATAGTACATGGGAGACTACCTGTATAAAGTTGGGGGGGAATCTCTCTATTCCTATGTGAAGTATTGCCAATTCAGGGTTTGGGGGGGTTATGACTCCCGAGACTGATGAAATTACTTGAAATACTTGTTTCCAGAGACTTGTGAGGCTCTGGCACTCTCCTGTTTGGCCGCAGTTTCGCCAGCAGAGAGATGAGGTAGTGGGGAACTATTTTTCCAGCCTACAGGGGGTATATCGCCATCTATTACTTATTCTGAGCATCATTTCCCAGTGACCAACACAATGGGACACTTTGTGGATTTCCCAAAATGCGGTTTTCCAGTGGTCATCTGTGAAGGTGCTCAGATCTGATTCCCATTTTATGAGTGCATTTGACTTGCAGAAGGTACATTTATCCTGGAAAAGGTTGTAGAAAAATGAGATGTCTTTGGTACTCGGTTTCTGGGAGGAGTAAAATTGCCATGCCCTATAGGGAATACGTAGTTCTGGAATAGAGTGTGTGCTCAAGAAGTGCCTTGCCGTGGGTTGGTGAGGGGATCATTGGCCAGGAAGTGTTCAACAGCACGGACTCCCACATCGTGGGGGATGGAGGTGTATAATGATGAGACATCAAGAGAGAGCCACCAGTAGTTCTGTTCCCAAGTGTAAGGCTTCAGCATATCAAGTAGGTGGGGTCCATCACGTATGTAGGAGGGGAGGTTCTGTGCCAGAGGTTGAAGGAATTGGTCAATGTAGATGGAGAAGCCACTAGTGACACTGTTCATAGCGGCTACTATTGGATGGCAAGGGTGATTGGTTAGATCTTTATGGATCTTGGGTAGATGGTAGAAGTAGGGGACTTTATAGAATTTTTTTGTAATAATCTTCGGATTTGGAAATGATTTTTTCTGCTCGGTTGACTAGTGTTGCAACTTCAAGGGTGAACTGGGATGTGGGGTCACTGGAGAGGAAGGAATAAGTATTGGTGTTGGAGAGCAGTCTACGTGATTCACGGACATAATCATCCTTTTCTTGGATCACTATACTACCCCCTTTGTCCGCCGGTTTGATGACAATGGACTGGTTGAGAGTGAGCTGTTCTAGAGCCAGGCATTCTAAAGGAGAGAGATTGGATTTGATGTAGATGTGTTCACGGTTGGTGTTACACATTTTGATGAAGTCTGAGTATACTACCTGGTAAAAGATTTGTAGGTAAGGGCCTTTGTTGTTGGTGGGGTTAAAAATGGATTTGGGGCGTATTGTGGTATGCCTGACTGGAGGAGAGGTGGGGCAGTGTCGGGTGAGCCATTCCAGGTCGGCATTAAAGTTTTTGGCATATAGTTCCTCGAGTTGATCAGTCTCATCAAGTATGTCATGGTCCGTTGGGTGAGGTGTCTGGTTAGAATTGTCAGACACCTGTTTAGAGGATTGGATGTTGAAATATCTCTGAACAGTCAGGTCTCTGATAAATTTGTTGAGATCCTTGAATAGTGTAAAGGTATTGGGTTGCATAGTGGGGGCAAAGGTGAGCCCTTTACTAAGGAGGGATATGTCATATGAGGTGAGTACAGTGCGTGACAGGTTGTAGATTTTTACAGTTTCCGCAATTTTCCTGACCTTCCTTCCTCGTCCCCCCCTCCGTCCTCTCTTTCATGTTTTCTTTTAGTGAGGACCGGAGGGGGGCTACATACTAAAAAATCATTATCCAAGGTGGAGGCCAATGTATTACTAGTGGTTGTGGTCTTAGGGGATTTGGGCTTGTGCAACTGGGTAAGGGGTAGTTTATCCAACTAAGCTGGGGGTTGCTGCTCTTGGATGTGGTTAGGGTGATTGCTAAGTGAATCATGATCGGAGTCCTGTTCTGGATTGGGCAACTGGGTGGACACGGGAACATCCATGGAAACTAATCTTTGGGCGGGATAGGATGGTGATATAGAACTGTCATTGGGGCAAGTTGCTGTTGTCTGAGTGATGGGGGCTTTTATTGTTCTGTTCCTGGACCGTTTCGGCTTGGGGGAAAAGAATTTTGGGATGGTAGGAGGCTGGGGAGTATGCCATGACATTCACCAGGGTCTTGGTATGTTGTGGGGTGGGGACCTGGGTTGGGGCTTCAAACTAGGTCCAGGGGTGTTCTCATGTAGCCGGATGGACATGAGTGGGCGGGGCCCAGGAGGTGTGCCCTGATTGGGGTTTTTGGTGTGTTTCCAGCTGAATACTTGATTAGTGTTATAATCAAACAAGTCCCTTCTAAATTTGCCCAGTTTGCTGGCAATGGTGTTATCTTCATTTCTAATTGTGTTTCTCTTAACCACTTCATCCCCGGAAGAATTTACCCCCTTCCTGACCAGAGCACTTTTTGGGATTCGGCACTGCGTCGCTTTAACTGACAATTGCGCGGTCGTGCGACGTGGCTCCCAAACAATATTGACGTCCTTTTTTTCCCACAAATAGAGCTTTCTTTTGGTGGTA
The DNA here is from genome assembly GCF_042186555.1 of Aquarana catesbeiana. NCBI lineage: Eukaryota > Metazoa > Chordata > Amphibia > Anura > Ranidae > Aquarana > Aquarana catesbeiana. Next base: position 478,322,871 of record NC_133326.1, read on the forward strand.
TTCGATCACCTCTGCGGTTTTTATTTTTTGCGCTATAAACAAAAAAATAGCGACAATTTTGAAAAAAACGCATTATTTTTTACTTTTTGCTATAATAAATATCCCCAAAAATATATAAAAAAAACATTTTTTTTCCTCAGTTTAGGCCGATACGCATTCTTCGACATATTTTTGTTAAAAAAAAATTGCAATAAGCGTTTATTGATTGGTTTGCGTAAAAGTTATAGCGTCTGCAAAATAGGGGATAGTTTTATGGCATTTTTATTAATTTTTTTTTACTAGTAATGGCATAACTAGGCAGAACGGGGAGATGCTATTTACATCGGCATCTCCCTGTTCTTTAGCTCTGTGACACGATCGCGGGTATCCCAGCGGCGATCGAGTCTGTGGGTCCCGCGGGCACAGTGGGAAATTCAAAGTAACGTACAGGTACGTTACTTTGTCCAGCCATGCCATTCTGCCGACTAGGGATGAGCCGAACACCCCCCTCTTCGGTTTGCACCAGAACTTGCAAACAGGCAAAAAATTTGTTTGAACACGCAAACACAGTTAAAGTCTATGGGACACGAACATGAACAATCAAAAGTGCTAATTTTAAAGGCTTATATGCAAGTTATTGTCATAAAAAGTGTTTGGGGACCTGGGTCCTGCCCCAGGGGACATGGATCAATGCAAAAAAAAGTTTTAAAAATGGCTGTTTTTTCGGGAGCAGTGATATTAATAATGCTTAAAGTGAAACAATTAAAGTGTAATATCCCTTTAAATTTCGTACCTGGGGGGTGTCTATAGTATGCCTGTAAAGGGGCGCATGTTTCCCGTTTTTAGAACGGTCTGACAGCAAAATGACATTTCAAAGGAAAAAAAGTCATTTAAAACTACTCGCGGTTATTAATGAATTGCCGGTCTGACAATACACATAAAAGTTCATTGATAAAAACTGCATGGGAATTCCCCACAGGGGAACCCCGAACCAGAATTAAAAAAAAAAATGACGTGGGGGGTCCCCCTAAATTCCATACCAGGCCCTTCAGGTCTGGTATGGTTATTAAGGGGAAAGAACCTCATGTAGATGGGATTTTAAGGGCAAAATTATTAGCAAAAAATTGATTAAAAGAAAAGATCAATTTTATTTATACAGAAATTTAAAAAGACATATTTGTACAAAAACACATGTGCACAGACAATTACAATTGTGATGTGTTACAGAAATGACAAAAAATGATTTACTTCAATGCGTTTCGAAATAATTAACTTTAGTAATCTTCTTCAGGGATACATTTTTGCCATTATAAAATGATGATTGACTAAAAGGTTTCCAATGGATCATCCAACATTCACCCAATCCGTACAGGTCTTTGATCATGCAGAAGAAACCCCAGATATTGGGATCCAAAAAGAGACGCCAAATCGAGAGAAGCGGCTAACCGCTGGACTAGATTAAGAAGGACGGTATTGTAGAATACGAAATGCAGGAATTTTGGCGCCATTCCAGACAGAAAATATGTGATGAATAATATTTCAAGTATGAAGAAACAGAAATTGCACGATTCCAGATGAAGATAAGGAATCCCAACCCGCAAACTTGCTATGTGTTTCTCCCATGTCTAGGCATGAAAGCCGCCCAAGAGCCACAAAACCGGCTCCAAAGATGAGGGAAATCCCTCAGTGTAACACAAGAAAAAAGAGATCAAAGCACCCTGCTGTGTCAATTCTCCAAGAGAGGGTTGTCAGGATGACGCTGGCCGAAACGCGTTGGAGTAAATCATTTTTTGTAATTTCTGTAACACATCACAATTGTAATTGTCTGTGCACATGGGTTTTTGTACAAATCTGTCTTTTTAAATTTCTGTATAAATTGATCTTTTCTTTTGATCAATTTTTTGCTAATAATTTTGCCCTTAAAATCCCATCTACATGAGGTTCTTTTCTGTATATCTAGGGATGGTGGCAATTCTTCACACTAATCTTTGAGAGTCTATCAGTTTATGGATATTAAGGGGAACCCTGGCCAAAATTAAAAAAAAAAAATGGTGTGGGGTCCCCCTCAAAATCTATACCAGACTCTTCAGGTCTGGTATGGATTTTAAGGGGAACCCCGCGCCAAAATTTTTTAAAAAATGGCGTGGGGTCCCCCTAAAAATCCATACCAGACCCTTATCCAAGCACGCAACCTGGCAGGCCGCAGGAAAAGAGGGGGGACGAGAGAGCACCCCCCCTCCTGAACCGTACCAGGCCACATGACCTCAACATTGGGAGGGTGTTTTGGGGTAGCCCCCAAAACACCTTGTCCCCATGTTGATGAGGACAAGGGCCTCATCCCCACAACCCTTGGCCGGTGGTTGTGGGGGTCTGCGGGCGGGGGGCTTATCAGAATCTGGAAGCCCCCTTGAATAAGGGGACCCCCAGATCCTGGCCCTCCCCCCTGTGTGAAATGGTAAGGGGGTACAAAAGTACCCCTACCATTTCACAAAAAAACTGTCAAAAATGTTAAAAATGACAAGAGACAGTTTTTGACAATTCCTTTATTTAAATGCTTCTTCTTTCTTCTATCTTCTTTCTTCTTTCTTCTATCTTCCTTTGGTTTCTTCCTCCATCTTCTTCTTGTTCTTCTGGTTCTTCTGGTTCTTCTGGTTCTTCCTCCGGTGTTCTTGTCCGGCATCTTCCTCCGCAGCGCCGGCGTCTTCTTCCCTTCTTCTCCTCAGGCCGCTCCGCATCCATGATGGCATGGAGGGAGGCTCCCGCTGTGTGACGCTTCTCTCTTCATCTTTTCCTCTTCATCTTTTTCTCTTCATCTTCTTCTCTTCATCTTCTTGTCTTCATCTTCTTTTCGAGCCGCTCCGCATCCATGATGGCATGGAGGGAGGCTCCCGCTGTGTGACGCTTCTCCTCTTCTGATGGTTCTTAAATAATGGGGGGCGAGGCCACCTAGTGACCCCGCCCCCTCTGACACATGGGGACTTGACAGGACTTCCCTGTGGCATTCCCCGTGATGTCAGAGGGGGGTGGGGTCACCCGTTATGTAACCCTGCCCCCTTCTGACATCATGGGGAATGCCACAGGGAAGACCCCGTCAAGTCCCCGTGTGTCAGAGGGGGCGGGGTCACCGGGTGGCTCCGCCCCCCATTATTTAAGTACCGTCAGAAGAGGAGAAGTGTCACACAGCGGGAGCCTCCCTCCATGCCATCATGGATGCGGAGCGGCTCGAAAAGAAGATGAAGACAAGAAGATGAAGACAAGAAGATGAAGAGAAGAAGATGAAGAGAAAAAGATGAAGAGAAAAAGATGAAGAGAGAAGCGTCACACAGCGGGAGCCTCCCTCCATGCCATCATGGATGCGGAGCAGCCCAAGGAGAAGAAGGGAAGAAGACGCCGACGCCACGGAGGAAGATGCCGGACAAGAACACCAGAGGAAGAACCAGAAGAACCAGAAGAAGAAGAAGATGGAGGAAGAAACCGAAGGAAGATAGAAGAAAGAAGAAAGAAGATAGAAGAAAGAAGAAGCATTTAAATAAAGGAATTGTCAAAAACTGTCTCTTGTCATTTTTAACATGTTTGAAAGTTTTTTGTGAAATGGTAGGAGTACTTTTGTACTCCCTTACCATTTCACACAGGGGGGAGGGCCGGGATCTAGGGGTCCCCTTGTTAAAGGGGGCTTCCAGATTCCGATAAGCCCCCCGCCCGCAGACCCCCACAACCACCGGCCAAGGGTTGTGGGGATGAGGCCCTTTTCCTCATCAACATGGGGACAAGGTATTTTGGGGGGCTACCCCAACGCACCCTCCCAATGTTGAGGGCATGTGGCCTGGTACGGTCCAGGAGGGGGGGCGCTCTCTCGTCCCCCCCTCTTTTCCTGCGGCCTGCCAGGTTGCGTGCTCGGTTAAGGGTCTGGTATGGATTTTTAGGGGGACCCCACGCCATTTTTTTTTTTTAATTTTGGTGCGGGGTTCCCTTTAAAATCCATACCAGACCTAAAGGGTCTGGTATAGATTTTGAGGGGGACCCCACGCCTTTTTTTTTATTTTGGCCAGGGTTCCCCTTAATATCCATACCAGACCTGAAGGGCCTGGTATGGATTTTAGGGGGGCCCCCCACGTCATTTTTTTTTTATTTTGGTTCGGGGTTCCCCTGTGGGGAAATTCCATGCCGTTTTTATCAATGAACTTTTATGTGTATTGCCGGACCGACAATTAATTATAGCCGGCGCTAGCGATAGTAGTTTTACATGATTTTTTTTTACTTTAGAAATGTCATTTTGCTGTCAGACTGTTCTAAACACGGGAAACATGCGCCCCTTTACAGACATACTATAGACACCCCCCCAGGTACGAAATTTAAAGGGATATTACACTTTTATTGTTTCACTTTAAGCATTATTA